>NW_021428834.1:0-375 GCF_001605985.2 Dendrobium catenatum
GTATAGTTTACATTACGATAGGAAATTGCGAAACTATTTTTTCGCATGTCTGCAGACTCGCATTTAGTTGCCGGTCAACTCTCTATGTGTTGGTTGATTTTCTATGAATAGTCATGCAGATTGCTTCAAATAATATAAGAACTTAACAGGGACTTGTCCAAATAATATTATTCACAAATTAAACACAAATACACATAAATTAAAAGCTATTATCCAAAAACAATCAACAAGCATAAATTCAATACAAATGAAAGCTAAAGGAGGAGTATTTGTTAGCATACCTTAACGTGTGCCAGCGACACAACTAACCGGAGGAAATCATTCCTCACAATCGTCTACCATCAGAGCAGAGAGTCGTCGTCCACCGCTGCTATG
>NW_021428835.1:0-219 GCF_001605985.2 Dendrobium catenatum
TGAAATCAACTAGTCAAACTATCCAAAATAATCAGTATTATAATATATAAAAATTTATGTAGTAGAACCTCACTAAATCTAGAGAAATACAATATAATCTATTGGAAAGAAATTCAACAGTCGAAATCAAAATACTTTGAAAACATGAATACATAGAAGTCAACTACCACAATCTAAGAAATTTTCACTAAAGCGGCGTAATGGATTGACGAACAAAAT
>NW_021428836.1:0-265 GCF_001605985.2 Dendrobium catenatum
GTCAATCAGATACATAGAGATACGTGTTATTTGGCATATAGTAGCAACAATGGATTTAGGTATTGGTAGAAATTGGATTTGAATTTGGGTATTTTGAAGGATTTAAAAATTTTGATATTTAAAATAAAAATTTCACCATCGTGCACTTAAAGCGGATGGTGGGGGAATGGATGATAGACCTGATCAAGATCCCATGGTTTTGTCATCCCGGGCCATCGTGGTCCCTGCTCTACTTAGTCAGAGGAGGTAGTCGACCCAACCTGAC
>NW_021428837.1:0-332 GCF_001605985.2 Dendrobium catenatum
TTCTATAAGGTCTAACAACCTATACGAACTTTCGCAAAATACGCAGTTAGTACACAGTAAATACGCACAAAATACGGAGTACGTACGCACAAAATATGCAGTACATACGCACAAAATATATAGTAAGTATGCATAAAATACGCACAAAATATCATTGTTGGCACTAATTCCTATCATGTTGTAAAGAAATGTGGACAAATATGAATGCTTCAAACTCTTCGAGCGATTTGAATTTTACCGATATGTTGAAGCCTACATTTTCTAAATTTATCTTCTCCTATGACTGCACTTCTTTGACGCCTTCTTACTTATTTCAGCCCCCACGTACTCTG
>NW_021428838.1:0-295 GCF_001605985.2 Dendrobium catenatum
TCAAATGGGCCTTCCATATCTCACTTACTATATGCTGTGACGTGATCATATTTTCAGAAGCTACATTGAAGGCTACCAAAGAAATTAAAAAAATCTTGGATAATTTCTGCAGTTGGACAGGTTTGTCTATCAACTCAAACAAATCTTCTATGATATTCAACAAACTTGTTAGAAGAAGGAGAAAGAAAGCCATCAACCGTTTGTTGGGTTTTAAATCTGTAAATCAATTAACCTATCTTGGAGTTACTCTAACTTTAAGAAGGTTAGTTAAACAAGATTTTCATTTTATTATTGA
>NW_021428839.1:0-625 GCF_001605985.2 Dendrobium catenatum
CGTTGGAGTCGACCCGTGACCGCCATACCCACACTACCAACTGCCGCTATGTCGCAGGCCCACAGCTGGCTTTGCCGATGCATTTGGTCGAGTTGTCGACAACTCGACGTCGTCGCATCAGTGTGCCGCCAGAATCCAGACACGTTTCGACGTCGTACAATCCTGTAGCATGCACGAATGCTCGTCCGATCTGGTCGAGTCATCCCATCATTGACGTCCCTCGCACATTCCCACAGTGGCGCAACCACAGGCGACAAGCAAGATGTTGAAATTTCTCCCGCAGGCGGATGCTCAGCTAGGGTTTCATGTCGAGTCGGATCAACCCGAAAATCTGACGGGTCGAGTACGGGTTACATTTTTTGACCCGTTTGTGAAAATGGGTCGGATTCGAGTCGTGCAAAGAATAGCAGATCTGTATTGGGTTTGACCCGATCCCGACCCGTAACTCAATTTTGACACCCCTACTAGTGTGGAGGTTGTTGATGATTCAAGCTCGGCCTAATCTCAAGATACAATCCATAGTTTATGTTGTTTAGAGGATAAAAAGTTCTAGTTGGTGTTTCTTCTTCGAGACCCTAAAAAAAAACTTTTTTTTTGTTCTTCCAGATTTACTAGATTTCAAGCT
>NW_021428840.1:0-333 GCF_001605985.2 Dendrobium catenatum
GGTTTTGATTCTTTTTCTCTATGTAGTTGACTTGAAATTTTGAAGAATCAGTTGAGACAAAATCTATACTCATTTCTCCCACAGCCTTTATAAATTCTTCCTCAAAAATTGAATATATTCTTCTTGAGTAAAATCTAACAGCTTGTTTTAATATTTAGCTGTTTTTTATCACGGGAACAATTTCAGATTGACTACATTTGTAATCCTCATCTTGCTCATTTCGCCGCCAATTAATCAGTACCTTCTCCAAGCCAAGAAAACAGTCAGTTAATGAACTTGTTGGCTTCGAAATGCCAGGACACACATTATTAGTACATTCACTACGCTGCGTTG
>NW_021428841.1:0-329 GCF_001605985.2 Dendrobium catenatum
GGGAACTTTGGACCACCACGTATGGAGGATGGGAGCCTTTGGGCAGCAGGTAGGGGCCTTCAAACGCTTAGGATGCAAGCCAATGGAAGAGAATTTCGGCTGCAGTTTTAGGGAGCAAGAGAGTTCATGATTTGTGAGCTGTTGGAGACGTTAGTAGAGGACCAAGTGCAAGGGAAACCTGGGAGAATTTCGGCCAGCAGGGAATACGGGAAGGAAATTTTGCCAAAAGTAATACGTTGCAAATCTGGATAGATTTCAAAGGAAATTTAATAAGGAGATGAGGCCGGTGGCCGTAATGGGAAATATGGGTTTAATGCACTCAATTGTGG
>NW_021428842.1:0-231 GCF_001605985.2 Dendrobium catenatum
TTATAGGCTTCGTGCCTTTATCAGTGAATTCTCTTGACTATAGGCCTTGAAGGCCTAATATAAATGGATTAAAATAAATACACCAGTTGACACAACCGTGTATTTATTTGAAGGTTCGAACCTTGTCGACTCCTATTGATCAGCATAAGAGGATCGGGTTCGAATTTGAATTCACTTGTTGACCCGCGCAGCATCCCTGGACGTCACGTGTGTACCAATAACACGCTCGTC
>NW_021428843.1:0-415 GCF_001605985.2 Dendrobium catenatum
GTGTGGTAATTGTTTTTTGCAAGAGGTGGAACTGTTAATTCACAAACTCAAAGCAGATCATAAAATTAAGGCCTCGTCTGATTAGACTTTATGGCAATTGCCAATCAATAAACACATCAATAGATTGGCAACTACCATAAAGTCTAATCAGACGAAACCTTAATTTTATGATCTGCTTCGAGTTTGTGAATTAACAGTTCCGCCTCTTGCAAAAAACAATTATCAAACTTGTCGTATCGGTACTTTAACTGTTTTTTATGACTTTTATAATGTTTTTCCATATCCTCAACATCTTTGAGCATCTTTGCTCTTTTGAAATCTTTATAGCACACGAGACAGAGTATACCTTTTAGCTCTATAAGAGAGATTTTAGTGACCTCTGATGAAGCAGATATATCTAATGAGATTTTAAACA
>NW_021428844.1:0-411 GCF_001605985.2 Dendrobium catenatum
AGGCCCAGATTGACTGTTTGAAGAAGCAAGTGAGTTTTCTTATATCAGGATAGAGATGTGTATTCCAAGGCTTACGAGGTGTTCTCTCTTGCCTAATTTCTGTATTGGAAGTGAGAAGAATGTGGAAGAAGGGTTGTCCAGTATTTTTTGCTTCTGTACGAGATATGAACCTGAATGTTGGTTCTGTTTCTGATATCCCAGCGGTACAAGAGTTTGCTGATATATTTCCTGAGGAGTTGGTTGGTTTACCTCCGGATAGAAATGTGGAGTTCTCTATTAATGTTTTTCAGGGTACAGCTCCGATATCAAAAGCTCTGTACAGGATGGCACCGAAGGAACTTTCTGAGTTGAAAGTTCAGCTTCAGGAGTTGGTCGATAGAGGATTCGTTCGTCCTAGTGTTTCTCCTTGGG
>NW_021428845.1:0-1296 GCF_001605985.2 Dendrobium catenatum
AAGCAACTGATAGATGGCAATTCGTAGAGAACCAAAATGCAATCCAATTATTGTGGCACTGAACCAAACCTCTGATGCAATGACAAAATATAAAGTGAGTTAGCACTTGGGATTTAAATTAATAGCGAACACTTCCTATTTTCATTGGCATTCTTCATTGACATGCCTAAACTATCTAAAATTTTAAAAAATTATAAATTAAATAAAACTACTAGAAATAAATTTACTCTTGATATTTTTTTATCAACTTTCCTCTGAATGAAAACACGTAATTCTCCATCAAAAATAGTACGTGATGTTTATGCACGAAGTTATCACAAGAGTCCCAGGTCACCACGTAATTCTCCATCAAAAATAGTACGTGATACATTTTCAAGTCTAAATTCTTTGGTAAGATGGTGAAAAATATTATTTTCCCTTTCCTATTTGATATCCATTTTGCATTTGCCTTTTTGTACAGTATTTTGATGAAGGATCATTTTCTCTTTCCAGGGAGGCTTGTGCAAATTTTCTCATGATATTACTCCTTTGACAAAATCCATGGTAATTATTTTGCTACTATTTCCTTTTGGCACATAAATTTGTGATGCTGCTTCCAAATTTATAATGTTATAGTTATTTTTATTTGTCATTTGTGTTATACATATTGCCAATGCTGTAGTAATGCGTGCAACTGTTGAAACCGATTCTTGCATTGCTTAAGGGACATTGACACGTTTTACATTCTTTATGGTATACTATAGTTTCAGTAGTAAAGTGTTATTTTGCTAATTTAAGAAAGCCTAAGGAGGTATCCACTCTAGTACTATTCTTTTTTTTTTTTTAAATTTGTTTTATTAACCATCATAAGCTGCATGTTCTCACCATCATGCACTATAAATAGGATATATATTTGCATTGTCTTAAGTGAAAATTGACTTTATATGACTCATAATGCACGTAATTGAAGAAACATCCCAGATGTTTGTTTTCTTGAAAAAATATACCCAAAAGTTTCTTTTTGGCAAGATTAATTTTGTAAGTAGAATTATTTGTAGTTCAAAGATGCTCAAATTCAAACCTGATTCAAATCTAGGTTTGAATCTTGTTTAAACCCAAATTCAAACCACATTAGAACTTATTTGGGAAAAAAGGAAACTAGTTTGAACCTCAAATCAAATAGGGTTTAAACTTTGTTCGATTTTGTGTTAGAACTCGAAATCGAATAAAATGTTTGAATGTCCCTATTGCATGAGGGCTTCCTGAGGGAAGGTGTTTGGCCGGTTCTCACTGAGCCGGCTTTAGGGTGGGCTCTAG
>NW_021428846.1:0-251 GCF_001605985.2 Dendrobium catenatum
TCACGTGTTCTTACTCTTTACCGTGCGGCCCGACAACCTGACCCAGGACGGAAACCCAGTATTGCTATCTTCGTGTATTGCTAGGTATTGCTTGGTATTGCTAGGTAATTCTTGACAATAACGAGAAATACCGCTTTGTCAAGGCCAATACCGAGCAATACCTAGCAAAATCCGGATATTGCTAAGTATTGCTCAGTATTGCTAGGTATTGGTCTTGACAAAATGGTATTTCTCATTACCAAGTAAAACCT
>NW_021428847.1:0-309 GCF_001605985.2 Dendrobium catenatum
CTCTGGAATTTAAGGTAAGCAATTACATGGTCAAATTGTCCTGGACGATCTCAAGATCGTCCAGGCCGATTAGACATCGTCCAGCTTCATTTCAGGGCGATGTTAAGGATGATTTTCCTCATATTTGAACTAATCGGCTAGGACGATATGCCTATCATCCTGGACGATAATGGCGGCAACTTGCATTAATGAGCTTGTTTGGAGAGCTTCTATTTAAGCTATGGCAATGAACTTTGTAAGTGTCTTTGGCAGCCATTGTTGCTTCGTTCTTATGGGGGAAACTTGAAGAGAGAGCTTGAAAGGGAGAGA
>NW_021428848.1:0-376 GCF_001605985.2 Dendrobium catenatum
TGTAAATATTGTAAATTTAGCAGGAGAGACTTTCACTAAAAAAATTCTTCAAAGGCATTTGCAGTTGACTTTTCTCTTTGGCCTCCATGATTTTTTAAACAAACTGCAAAAATAAATCCTAAATTATTTTTTTATTAAATTGTGTAGTTCGTAGCATATATCATAGTTACAGTAATTAATTAATAAATTAGGTAATTAAATATTTTATACCATAATTTAAATGTGAATTATGTTAACATTTTGCATTTTAGAACAATTAGAGGCGACTCTCAATTCTCACCACGTGACATATTCAATAAAATACAGTGAAATATTCAATTGGTTTAGTTTGTAAAAACTTTAATTTTTAAATTTTCTATATTAAATTTATATTTCT
>NW_021428849.1:0-221 GCF_001605985.2 Dendrobium catenatum
TTGTGAGTGCATAACAAGATCTCTTAGTGAGTTCTTCATTTGAGATCTCTTGGTGAGTTCTCTAGTTTATTTTATGTTTATTCGTTCACCATCTCTCTCTCATTAAAAGCTCCACAAAATCCCCTTCCCCCAAACCCTAGCCGCCGGCTCCCCCACCTTGGATCTTGCTGCTGGCCACCACCATCATCCCGGCCAACCACCTCCCGCCGCCCCTCCCCTTC
>NW_021428850.1:0-364 GCF_001605985.2 Dendrobium catenatum
TTAATTAAGGGAGTTACAAATTTTTGAAATTCAAATTTCCTCCCAATTTTCTTTCAAGAAAGGAGTTACATGACTTAATTAAAATCTGAAATCTAAATTTCAGATTTTGATTAATTAATTGTGATCCCCACCTATTTAATTCCAAGCCTCTCTCTCTCCCATATGTCCGGCCACCTTCTCCTATTGTTTCTCTTTCTACTTGCCACCTCATCACTACTTAAACACCTCTTTAATATCCCTCTCCCTCAGGTTTAATTTCAGTTTTCCATGATTTTAATTTCAAATTTCAAAATTTGAAATTTGAAATCAATTCCTCCCCCTTAATAGCCCCCCCTCTCTCTCCTAATCACCTTAATAGCTCCAC
>NW_021428851.1:0-1414 GCF_001605985.2 Dendrobium catenatum
TATTATTTTTTATTTTAGATTATGATTGGATTATGCCCCTAAGTGTATTGAAATATAATTATTAAATATTTCCCTTACATAAAGATTATTAAGTTCTCGAGTTTATTCGTTTTCATAGTATTATATATATCGAGATTATACTTAATTACTTTTAATGTTATTATTGAAGTCCAAATAAAGATTATTAGGAAATATAATATGAGTCTCTACAATTAAAAAAAAAAAAGATATTGGTTATTTATAGTTTTTAAATTTGAATATGTACAATGTCAATAAAAATTGAAATCTATAAATTATTGACTAGGTTAATTTAGTTGTAATTATTTAGATAGAGTTAACTAGTAAATAATATTGAGTGATTATTTAAAATTAAATATTAAATAAAATAATGTTTATAAGCGATATTCTTACCCATATTATCTTTGAGCGATTATTTTAAATCAAAGAAAATTTGTTTACCCTTTATTATTTTAGATTTAAAATTAATCTACTTCCTTTTAGCCTCATGTATTATTAAACTTATTTTAAGTTAACTAAATTACCCTATATATTGGTGCTTGAAATTAATTAGTAAATTAGGTGTAAATCTTAGATTCTAAATTTTACTTTCCCAAACAATTCATGATGGAAAAAGTCATCTTTTTAATGTAGTAGAGTAATGATGCGTAAACTCTGTAGCATCACTCTCCTGTTATTTAGGTGCGCTCCTCTCAGAGTGAGCACTATATCTTTACATACCCATTTTAAAGATAACCCAATCGGTAATATTATTTTAAACTTTAAACGAGATTGTCATAAGCTTTGTTATATTTAAAGATTCAAATTGGGTAATCATACAATCTCACTACTGAGTTATATATATACTCGTTATATATATATATATATATTAAAGAATTTATTTCACGAATAACCAAAACTTAGTTCTGTTGTCTCTCGCGTGTTACCATATTTGCGTGACTATAGGATGTACAGCGTCTCATATCCCTCTGCGCGCATCTCTATATATATATGTGCACTCCAGTCGGTGGATGTTGATTATTATAATTTCTCGCGCGTACTCAATTATATCTAGCTGATGATAGTGCAGAAATATCTCTTTCTCTGGCACACTGTATAGAGACAACTCAGTGATAATTTTAAGGTGGAACGATATCCGATGGATCGTCCTAAATTCGCATTTCCTATGAAATGGAACTTATTTTTAATTATACTATTTTCATAAGTATTTATATACTCAATATATATGTATTTTAAACTATTTTAAAACTACCTATATAATTAAATTACTTTCTTTTAAGAGATTAATTCATGAAATTTTAAACATTTATTTTACTTATGAATATCATTCATGGGGGAAAAGATTAGTGGGTGATTGTGCTCCAATCATTCACTAATTGCTTTGATAAATATTCTT
>NW_021428852.1:0-598 GCF_001605985.2 Dendrobium catenatum
TCGTCTCGAGCTCACGTCCCGCAGCGGTTCGCGTGGATGTGGAGTGTCACACAAAATAAAATAATATTTGTTAATTTAAAAACCCCTCAGGCCTCATAAGTCATAAGTCATACCAGTCTGCTCCCGCGATTTCCAATGCATCCAGGCGACAACATGACTTCATACAAAGTGTTTTCCTTTTTTTAATTGAAAAAAAAGTACACAAAAGACAAAATAACTAAAGTTTTTTATGTAAAGAAAATGGATTTTTTTGTAAATATGAAAAGGCAAAAGGGGCCTAAACGCAGAATTTGCACAATAAATCCCTGCACCTTCGGTCCTTCACTACCCCCTCCCATGTGCCTGTCGCTGGCGCAAGACAGATGTGAGGCCCACAAGGAAGATTTCTTTAAGGAATATAAAAAAAAATTTCAAAATGTAAGTGTCTAAGTGAGGACATTCAGGGCATTCCAAGAATGCCCCCTGTAAACATTTCCCCACCTAGAATGACGCCGGCTGCTTTCGCCGGCTGTTTTCGCCGGCATCCGTTGCCGCCAGCTACAGCTCAGTGTTCGTGCCAATCCGTCGCGGGTCGGGTCGGGTTGACCCGAACCCGAAG
>NW_021428853.1:0-377 GCF_001605985.2 Dendrobium catenatum
TTGTATTTGTTTTCTTTTATTATATTATGTAGCCTTTATTATTTATGTGTATTTGTTTTCCCGTTTTATCCTTTTCTTAAAGGAAGTCGTATGTAAGCCCTAGGGGCATTGTCATCCTTTTATTTCTTGAGTCTTGTGTACGAGGCTATTTATAGCCCTCATGTTCTTCTTCTAAAGCTAATGAATGATTATAAAAAAAAAATTATGCTTGTTACCTTCTTATGAGAGCTTGAAGACTAAGGAGAAGGATCCATAGGAGAGGGAGAATCGTGCATCACCCACCAACCAAGAAGAGTCGGGTTCGTGGTCTTAATTTTCTATCTCTTTCCCTTTCTCCTCCCACCACTGCCGACCCTATCTTCCCCTTCCCCACCTCT
>NW_021428854.1:0-422 GCF_001605985.2 Dendrobium catenatum
GATCGTACCATACGATGAACAGAGACGAAGTATGATCACCCCGGATATCGTCCTGGATGATCTCTTGGTTTTTGTCACATCGTACTGTACGATCTTAATCGTACCATACGATGAACAGAGACGACATCTGATCGTCCAGACCATCGTCCTGTACGAATAGTATTTTGTGAATCGTATCGTACGATATTATATCGTACAGTACGAATTGTTTTAGAACTATTCGTACACCTTCGTACCAGGACGATGTCTGTTTATGAATATCGTACTGTACGATCCTTGATCGTACTGTACGAACAGTAATGGCTACTTTTGAAATCAGAGGTTTTTGGAGCCAGTTTTTAGATGTCAATCAAGTCTTTTTTCAGTAAGAATCACAGAGGAGGTAAACGTGGTTAGAGAGGGATTCCAAGGTAGAGAGCTCT
>NW_021428855.1:0-414 GCF_001605985.2 Dendrobium catenatum
TCTTTTTGTAGATTTAAAAATTCTAGTTTTAAGCTAACATGAGTTTTCTTTAATTTCCTATATGATGCATGAATTTTCTCTGAGACTTCAAGAAGTTCGTAGGAAAGTTCACATACCTCTTCTTGATCACTTTGATCTTTTCCCATCAAACACAAGTTTGTAGTTTCTCCTCTTGTTCAGTCTCAGAGGAGTTAGTACCAGATTCTGCCCAAAAGCTCCTTTGGTTTTTCTTCTTGTCCTTCATTGACTCGGCATTCTCCTCACCTTTTTCCTTTTCTTTGCTTGAATGATTTTGAAGTGTAGGGCAATCGGCTTTCACATGTCCAGGTTTCCTGCATTCAAAACAAACAACATCAGAAGATCCCTTAACATATTTGTGATCCTTACCTTTCCTCCAACTTTGATGATGCTTTT
>NW_021428856.1:0-278 GCF_001605985.2 Dendrobium catenatum
ATTATTAGAAGCCCAAGTTGCTCCATCAAATCCTAAGAAAAAAGGGAAATCTCTGGTGATGAACCCTAACCTAACCCTAATTTTCCAATTAGGGATGGAGTAAATCAGAGTGAAGAGGGCATGCAAGGGCAATGGTCAAGGGAAGGGAGAGAAGGGTCAGGAGTGGGCGGACCATGGGGGATGGCCGGTGGTCAAGGGGGTCGACTATACATAGGCTCAGTGGGCCCTCACGGCACACGGGAAGGGTGGCCGAATCAGATGGGGGGGGGGTTCCGGAA
>NW_021428857.1:0-238 GCF_001605985.2 Dendrobium catenatum
GGACCTTCAAACCGATTGAATGAAAGGTTAAGATGTTTTAATTTTGTAAGGTTTCCCAAACTCTCAGGTATTCCACCACTTAACCCGTTATGAGAAACATCAAGAGAGGTAAGCTGTTTCAGGGCAGCTATGCTGGGTGGGAGTTCACCACTCAAATTATTGTATGATATATTCAAAGTTGTAAGAAGCTGTAAATATGGGAATAAAGTCACAGGTAATTGTCCAGATAGCATATTTA
>NW_021428858.1:0-273 GCF_001605985.2 Dendrobium catenatum
TCAAATTAGTATTGTTAGAAGGTAAATAAATGTGGGCCAAAATTTGATTGGAAAAGTTATATCAATTGACCGAGCAATTTGATTTGGCCCCAAATAGTAGGAAAGAAGCTAAAGTATTGCTCCATTTGTCTTCATCACCTTGAATCACTCCACACACATGTAGGGAATGCTTTTGTCTTCTGGCATTATAAAATCCTATTGCAAATCTACTTCACAAATTATATTCCACTTAAATTCATTTCATCAGAGAGTGAGAAGATAGAGAGGAGAAGA
>NW_021428859.1:0-481 GCF_001605985.2 Dendrobium catenatum
TTACTAAGCTTCTCCTGTAAGGACTGCTGACTCTCTGGAGTCCTACGGGAGGTCCTGGGCTGTGCTGCCGGCTGACTAGCTGAGTGTGATTGAGTAGCTGAGCGTGACTGCTGTGGAGGTGCTGAACTGCCTAAGGGCCTCTTGCCCTTATCCACTAGTCCCTGAGTATTGTGTACCTCCCCTCTCCTAGGCGGAGGTGCCCCTAAAAACTCCTGCCGCTGAGGTCTGCGCAAAGGCTGACTCTCAACCTTAGGAGAGACTGCAGCGGGTATGCTGTCCTGTAGGCTAGTGACCTTCGTGAGTAACTTCTGGAAGGTTCTGATGCTAAATCCCTTAAGGTAGGGTGCTATCGGGCCATCTATGTTCTTCAACAAGATCTCAACTGCATGCTGCTCCTGTAACTGTGGCTCACACTGCAAACTGAGATTCCTCCATCTGACTATATAATCTGTGAGACTCTCTCTGGGACGCTGCCTGGTCA
>NW_021428860.1:0-366 GCF_001605985.2 Dendrobium catenatum
TACAACTCCAATGTAAGGTCAAATCTATCAATCTCCACCGTAGATGTTTAAATTAATTATCAAGTTAATTAATGAACAACTCAATATTATAATTTCATTAATTAGTTTAATAGGCGAATTGAATGCTCTCCAATTTCAAAAATTTTCTTAGAGATTCGTGTTTTTTTTCCAAAATTCGCTAAGTCCAGAATTTTCAAGAAAATTTTGGCAGACTCACGGCGTCACCTCCCCACTGAGGGAGAAATCGGGACGGCCTTTGCCGGAATTTCTTCCTACCCGGACCTAAGATCAACGGCGTAGGGCCTTCAAATTTAAACCATCCCACTAGCATCTAAGATTGACTGCGTGAGGTATTCAATTTGGAAC
>NW_021428861.1:0-263 GCF_001605985.2 Dendrobium catenatum
TCCCTTTTTGGTCTTTGGGTGGTGGGTGTTTAGGATCTTGGTTAATTTATTCTTTTTTTTTTACTTTGAGGTTTTGCTTTATCAAGACGTTCTGGATAGTTTCACCTTGCTTAATTATTGTTTCCTTAATTATTAGTTCTGGTGGTTCTCACTGCTTCAGTTGTTTATTCCCAAAGACATGATTCAGTTGACTACTATCACCAGGTGGCTTTTCATTTATGTTTTTGTTTGTCATAATGTTTTATATTATCCTGCCTATTGGT
>NW_021428862.1:0-271 GCF_001605985.2 Dendrobium catenatum
ACCAATAGAACAGGACTAGAGAACGGGCTGGTGCTGGATTTGATGATCCCTGCTTCCAGCATTTCTCTGATCAACTTTTCTATTTCATCCTTCTGAAACTGAGGGTAACGGTAGGGTCGCACGCTGACCAGCGACACTCCCTCTCTTAATATGATGGCGTGCTCTTGCTCCCTGGGTGGTGGCAACCCTAGAGGGGGTTGAAAAACCTCCTCGAACTCCTGGATCAAAGGCTGTACAGAGAGAGGTATGTCTCCCCCTTCCTCCCTACTCA
>NW_021428863.1:0-236 GCF_001605985.2 Dendrobium catenatum
CTACTTATTCTTCTCTCTCTCTCTCCCCTTTTATTACGCTCTATATCTCTCAATCTATCTTTCTCTCTCCTACTCTATCTAACACTCTCTTGCGCTCTCTCTCTCCTCTTTCTCTCTGTCTCTCTCTCCTTCTTATTCTTATTCTTCTTCTTCTCTCTCTCACACACTCTCTCTCTCTCTCTCTCCATCTATTTCTCTCTATCACTCAACTATCTATCTACCTCTCCTCTCTCTCT
>NW_021428864.1:0-364 GCF_001605985.2 Dendrobium catenatum
GTATTTTGCAGTCCCATTTGTGATAAGTGAATGATAAGCAATTTAGTACCTTTAGCCTAAAATAGAGATATGCATGAATTAATCACGACTTTGTATCAAGGATTCATATTGAGGAGCGTTGATTGTTGAAAGAAAGGATCAAAGAGTGAAGAATAAATAATCTTAAGCAACCAACTCTAGCTCTAGACTTCTCAACCATCATGATCACAAGGTAAATATATCCTGCCTGATCATAAGGGTGATTAATTTCACTCACTTCACAAAATTAAGGACGTAGAAGGTGGAAATAATATATTATCATCAAAATTATCACTACCAAAAATTAAGAAAATTTTTTTTCAGCAAATATTTGAGGCGATTTTAA
>NW_021428865.1:0-288 GCF_001605985.2 Dendrobium catenatum
TAATACACAAATAAGAGAATAAAATCTTTCCTAAATTAGTTCCCTCATTATGGCGTGATCCATGAGAGTATCCCACGGATTGATCTTTGTGTCCGTTGGATTCTTTGTACTAGGAACGGCTGGATTTCAACATCGGCTGGATTTCAACAGTTGATATACTTTGTCAACACATATCAAGCAGTCTGATATTATGCCTTCCTAAGTAAGTTAGGATTTGGAAACATTATGCATCTGATGTAGAATGAACATGCGAAGATGAATTACTTTAAGAAATTTGCACACTTAATA
>NW_021428866.1:0-341 GCF_001605985.2 Dendrobium catenatum
ACACAAAATTATCACTCCGGATCTAAATGATAAATGGGTTGCTCGTGGACGATCACGACGTGGACTTCATGAAATGACAAATTTACATCATTACCAAGTTGATATATTCTACACAGTACTTGATATGCAACTACAAGAGTTGAATAATCGTTTCACAGAAGCTAATACTGAATTACTGTTGTGTATTGCTTGTTTAAATCCATCAAATTTATTCAGTGCATTCAACAAAGACAAGTTAATTAAATTAGCAAACTTATATCCAAGTGATTTCACTCCTTCTGATTTGATGATTCTTGATAATCAGCTTGAAACTTATATTATGGATATGCAGCTTGATGTAC
>NW_021428867.1:0-359 GCF_001605985.2 Dendrobium catenatum
ACGCAGGAGGCTTAGCCGGACATTTTGGGCAAGCTAAAACCATTGCAACGGTTGAGTATAGATTTTTCTGTCCCAGTCTCAAGCGAGATGTTAGTAGACTGATCAAACGATGCCATACCTGCCAACTAGCTAAACAGAGGAAACAGAACACGGGTCTATACATCCCGCTTCCCGTCCCAAACCGTCCTTGGGAAGACATTAGCATGGACTTTGTTTTAGGGCTACCCAAAACTGCTATGAAGCATGACTCTATCTGTGTCGTAGTAGATCGTTTCTCTAAGATGGCCCATTTCCTCCCTTGTGCAAAAACATTCGATGCCTTTAGGATTGCCAAACTTTACTTTGATGAGATTGTCCGA
>NW_021428868.1:0-824 GCF_001605985.2 Dendrobium catenatum
GCTCTCTCTTCAAGTTTCCCCCAAAAGAATGAAGCTAAAATGGTTGCCAAAGACACTTACAGAGTATCATGTCATAACTTAAATAAAAGATCTCAAAACAAGCTCATTAATGCAAGTTGTCGACATTAACATCTAGAACGATACTAATATCATCCTGTACGATCAGTACAAGTTAAGCCCAATCAGTCGGGACGATTTGAGATGATTATAAGAATTTTATTCATATCGTCCAGGATGATAATATATCATCTTGGATGATTTGTACAAATTGTGGAATATCTTCCTCAACATCGCCCTAAAAAAGAGTTGTCCGATGTCCGATCATCCAGCATATCGGCCAGGAAGATCTGGCGATCGTCCAGGCTAATTTGATCGTGAAATAAAATCATAATTGCTTTCCTTAAATTCTAGAGAAATTTTGGAAAAATTGAACTGGATCATCCTGGACGATATTTTATAGTCCTGGATGATCCACCAAGACGATGTCCAAAATAGGTTATTTCTAAATAAATCTCCTGGACGATACAAAATCGTCCAGGACGATATGTTTTGCATAATGACAGCTGCTTTATTGAGGATGCCCTAATTAGGCTTTTGCCTTTTGAAATGGTCGTCCAGCATGATATAAAATCATAACGGACGATGTTACCAAAAATAGTAAACTCTAGGGAACAGTCAAAAAATCTTTCAAGTTACAAAGCATCAGGAGCCACACCAAAGATAATAGACTCAATAAAGGAAAAAGTGTACAAACTGATTCAGACATAGTCTACCCAGTCATGAGCTAGTTCCAAATTGCAGTCCGATCGTGTGAACCTGAAATG
>NW_021428869.1:0-369 GCF_001605985.2 Dendrobium catenatum
TTAGCCAATTTTGAAAAGTCCCGGGTCCTCCTAGGTAACGGGCTTAGGGGGGTCAAAAAGGTCACTATAGGAAATAGGCTATGTTTGGGATTCCTAACATTTTAGGTAAATACTAAACCTTAAGGAGAGTAGCTAGACATAATATTGTTGTATTTGGAATTTTTTATACAAAGTTATGAATTTTACAAATTTTGGGCCTTAGACTATAGCTAGGGTTGACCGGAAAGTTGACTTTTAGATTTAAGTTAGTTTTTGATGTCATAATATTTTTAATAAATACTAGACCCTAATTAGAGTTGAATGCAATTGAGTTTGCCTAATTTGGAATTTTCTACAATTAGTTATGAATTTTTAAAGTGTGGGTATTTA
>NW_021428870.1:0-498 GCF_001605985.2 Dendrobium catenatum
CTTGTTATGTTTGGTTTTTTATATGATTATTTTTTTATGCTTTTAGATTTTGGAGATCTAAAACCATTGTTTATCATATCTAAACCAGTTAAAGGGAGAAACACCGTTGATGGTTTCCATCCCTCTAACCTCTTTTGGTGACATAATTTTCTTTTCTAGACAATAGTCTACATCATATTGACAACTGGTTTTTGAAACTAAGATTCTTTTTATCTTATACATAATATCCAAAGTCCTTATATATCTATCAAGTTAATAGAAATCTCGCCATTGTATTTATCACATGATTATGATTTTGTTTTGTGGGTTGTTCTTCCCTATGTTAGAGAGAGAGCTCCTATTCTCTAATATTTGGAGGATATACTCACAACTAAGGTTCTTTTTAAGGGTTTTTGTTTAAGAGAATTTAGCTTGAAAGAATTAAGAGGGAAAGTGAAAAGGATGCCAAATTGAAATGAAAGATATATACACAAATGTGTATCAAAAATCAAGATGCTC
>NW_021428871.1:0-1479 GCF_001605985.2 Dendrobium catenatum
AGAAAAATTAAGATATTTATATTAAATTTGTATGAGATGAAACTATAATTTTAATATAATTTTTCAATTGAAATTACAAGATTAAAAAATGTTGATATTTACTTGTCTTTTTAAAATAATACTTAAATTTTAAAAATATTTGTATAAAATATAAATGAGGAGGTAAAATCAAAAAGTTTATTATCTTAGCATTGGATGAAAATTCATCAAGCATACATATGAAGAGGCAATGGTTCAATGCAACAATCGGGTGCTAGTCCAAACGTGACGGTCGAGCGATGGTTTGACAGTAGTGCTTCATAGGAGCTGAGATTTTTGAAGCATTTGGGCTCTCTTAAATCATAAGCTAAGGTCCAGACATTTTTAATGCATCTTTGCATTTCTTTCAAAAAAAAAAAAATAAATAAAAAAAATATATCATAAGCTAAGGTCCAGGCTGCCTCATGCAGATAATGAGAGTCTATTTATATTTTTTTTAGAGTAGCATGTTTTATAAATATAGCTAAAACTCAAAACATTCTACCGAACAACTCATATTAATTTCTTTGAATATTAACCGTTCTTTTAGCCTTTTAAGAGTATTATTGATGTTAAAACTATGAAACCTTAGGCTTGCTATATTTGTTTGGGATGGCTTTCTTGCTATTTGATAAAACTGCTTTCAAGTACAAAAAATTTAGGCTTCGTTTGGGTCAGTTTTTTACTGCTTATTAAAGCAGCTTTTTAATACATATTTTAATTTTTGTACTAAAAAGATACTTTAAGAAGAAGTAAGGAAGCCGTCCCAAACAAAGTCTTAATTTTATACTAGAAAGCTGCTTTAAAAAGCAATAAGAAGGTTATCCCAAACAAAACACAAGTTTTGTATAAACCTAGAATCATCACTAAGTATGTCGACATCTTTTAACACTTAGGTGATCACAAAGCACCAAGTTGAGTAGAATGAACTTAAAACTCTTTTTCGCATGTAGAGCTTCTCTTCATGAGGTTATGACTTCTAATGAGCCTACATCAAGCACCGAATACAATTAAAACTTTATATCATTAATTGGATAACCAAACGATATTTAATTGTTATATGCTTATAGTTAAATTAATCAAGTATCGTCAGAAAAAAATATAATGAGTTAAAGATCGTTTAATTTTAATATCCTTAAGGCACATAACATTATGATTGAGGGAATTAATATTGACTCTATTTTTATGGGGCATGCCTCTTAAAAATCTATAAGTAGACCTAAACTCTCTACGTAATAGAGAGGGAGATGAAGCTCGGATCTAAAACTTAGAATTTAGCTTGAGATTCAAGATAGATTTGATACTCTAAAGATCCCCGAGCACCACTGCAGGCCCATAATCTAATTGTTGTGATTAGGCAACTTCTTATCCACCATCGTTGGACAACCTCCTGACATTGTCATTGGATAACCGTGTGATGTAGCCTCAAGTCCATTGCTCAATTTACATAGTTAGAGAATC
>NW_021428872.1:0-289 GCF_001605985.2 Dendrobium catenatum
TATTGATCTGATGATTTCATTGATTTGATTTGATTTCAATTGATCTTTTGCCGTACTGATAGATTATTTATTGGGATTCGAGCCGATTGATATAATTGACTGGAAAGTGCTTTATTGATTGGGATGATTTTTCTATGTAGCATTGTATGTCGTCATTATTGAACCGTCCTTGCTGCGGTAGTAATTGTGTTGAATAATTGGATTGACTGATTTGTAAGAATGATATAGATACAACGAATTGACTAGACGACCTGATTGATTGAACTGATAGTATTGATTGATAGACACT
>NW_021428873.1:0-3428 GCF_001605985.2 Dendrobium catenatum
TGCACTAAAAAAATCAGCTTTTTGAAGGGTTTTACATCTTATTAGACAAATCAAGAATGATGAAAATGTCTGGGTGGAAGATTTTGAATAGATTTCAGCTGTTTTTCAAAAAATTTTGGAAAGAAAATGACAGTCCATAAATTGTATTTTAGAAGATTGGCCAATCTTCCCTAAAGACAAAAAGCTTAACACCATGGATATTAAATTCCTAAGCAGTGATTTCACCCAGGATGAACTAAAAACTGCTACTTTCCACAAGGTAGAAACAAATCCCCAGGCTTGGATGGGATTACTTCATCATTCTTTCAATTCTTTTGAAATATTGTTAAAGAATCTACTTGGAAAGCTATTGAGAACTTCTTCAAATCTGGAAATATGAAAGATGAATGGAAGGATACTCTGATAGTATTAATCCCAAAAGTGAAACATCCCATGTTGCCTTCTAATTTCAGACCAATTAGCTTGTGTCAAACCACTTATAAATTGGTTACAACCATGCTGATCAACAAAATAAAGCTATGCATCTCCAAGTTCATTTCTGAAGAACAAATTGCTTTGATCCCCGAGAGATCTATGTCTGAACATTGCTTACTTGCTCAAGAAATCTTCAACAAATTCAGGACCTCAAAGGACAAGAAAGGCTTGATGGCTATAAAATTAGATATGGAACAAGCATTTGATAGCATGGGATGGCCAACATTGCTTCAAGTTTTACAAATTTATGGATTTCCTATTTCTTTTTGCAAAATTATCATGGAATGTGTTATGAATGACAGATTCTCCTTCATCTTAAATGGAAGATTATCCACTTGGATCAAAGCTGGAAGTGGGCTTCGTCAAGGCTGCCCACTATCTCCTTACTTGTTGATAATGTGTTTTCAGCTACTTTCCCATGCGATTAACCAAAGAGGGCAGCATTTGAGAGTTAGTTTAACACCCAAAAACCAGAGAATTACACATCTCTTGTTTGCAGATGATGTATTAATATTTTCCCAATCATCTTCAATAGCAGCTCAAGAATTGAAAACAATTGTATCGAATTTCTGCACATGGTCTGGACAAAGAATCAATGCATCAAAATCATAGATTTTATTTGTCAAGGCTGTGAAGTATCCAATGAAGAAACACATAAAGAAGAAGCTGGGTTTCAATGTGGTGAACAAGATGATTTATCTAGGTGTTAAAATGGCTCTAAGAAGACTTAGAACATTTGATTTTCAATGTATGATAGACCTTATTTTAGAAAGGCTAAATGTTTGGGGAAGCAAGCATCTTTCCATGGTTGGTAAGATCACTTTGGTTATATCTTCTCTCCTAACCTTACCAAGTTTTTTATCAACTCATTCATTGATTCCAAAGAAAATTTTGCATCAAGTTGATCATTTATGTAAAGAATTCATATGGCATAAAGGAATGGGCAAAAACAGATTACACTATGTTGCATGGGATGTTTTATGTAAACCAAAATATGTAGGTGGCTTGGGATTATATTCAGCTGTCCAACGGATGGGACCTCTTAGATCAAGGCTTGCTTGGAGATTCATTCAATATCCTGACAATCTTCTACATAAAAATATTATTACTAAATATGGTGATAATATATTTGAAGGGAAGAAAACCGGCTCATCAACATGGAAAATTCTGCTCAACGGTGGAAAGCATCTCAGACCCATCGTTAAATGGAAAGCTATTAATGGGAAGAAAATAAATGTTATGAATGACATTTGGCTCTTGGATAGATGCCTCAACTCATGGCCAACACTTGCTGCTTGTGTAGAATTAAATAACATTAATCTGGATATGTTTGTTTTGGTTGATGGCTCTTGGAATAAAATTCTGCTACATAATTTCTTTAACGAAGATCTCATTATGCTGATTCTACAAGACAAAATTGATCATGAAGCTGGGGAAGACTATTTGGAAACCATCTATACTCACAATGGTAAGATTATAACTGCTATGGCTTATGAAGAATCATTAAAGTATCTTTCTAAGGAGCAAGATTGTGATTTTACTGATTGGATAAGAGGTTTAAAATTGAAACCGAGAGTGGAACTTTTCTAGTGGAGGATGAGCAAATTTGCTATACCAACTTTTGAATTTCTCAAATATAGAAATTTAAGCCAAAATGACCAATGTCCAAGATATTGTCAGATGGTAGAGAACTATGAGCATATAATAGTTCATTGCATATTTTTAAAAGAAATCATTCTCAGATTAAGAGAATGGGGTTTCTTTATTCCATTCTTCCAATCACTTGATAATTGCCTTGAAGAACTAAGAAGCCACTCATCTCGTTTCCCAAACATGGTGAAAATCTACCTTACAGTAGTCTTTCCATCTTGGAAAAACAGAAATGACCTAGTTCATGGTAATTCCATTTCTTCTAGTTCCTTTGTAGCAGCTAACGTTCTGTTTTTGGCAAAGCATAATTTCTTCCCAAATCTAGATAACTGGGGTGCTAATCTCCTACGAGAGTTTACTAATGCTTGGCACCCCCACCGCTAGATTGGATCAAAATAAATGTTGATGCATCATTACTGAAGACAAATCAAGCCGGAATTGGAGGTGTATTTAGATACCACAAAGGAAGACTATTGTTGGCTTTCGGAAAGAAGAAACTTCATTGGGATATTTCTCAACTTGAATTAGATGTTGTTCTAACTATAAAGGAATTCATACAACCTTAGATGTTGGAAGCTAAAGGCGTTATCATTGAAGGTGACAACATAAACATCATCAACTTTATTGAAAATTCTTTGAATAAGCTTAAATGGCACTTAAACACAAGGTATGATAAAGATCTCTTATTCCTCAATGATTTTAATAAGATATTTTTTAATCACATTCATAGAGATTGTAATAAAGTAGAGGATGGTTGTGCTACTTTAGCTTTAAGCTACGATTTTTGTTTTGATAGTTTCTCTTTTGCCAACATTCCTTCTAAATTGTCTAGATTGTTAAAGAAGGAATGTGAGGTTTCTATTTCTTTTAATTAGTTTCCTTTCATTAATGCTATTTGCAATTTTCCACAAAAAAAAAAAGACTAGTGACCGGGTAGTGGTCGAGGAGAAGCCTGGTGGTAAGAGAGATCTTAGATATTTATTCATTCTTATTTTTCCTTCCTAGCTGAGTTACACCCTCAATCTATTAATAGTTTTTTTGGGAGTAGTATGATCAATAAATAAGGAGAAGATCGAGGACATATTGGGAGTGTTTTGAATGGATAGCCGATATTGACTCCCTTGATTATGGATCGTTTATCGAGTATTCGAGTGTCTTAATGAAATCAGAATTCATCGATCTTGGGATCGCTAGATTTTTCTCGTTGAGTTGGTTGATTCGACTATAAGCATGTCACAATTTGAAATCGTTTTGTCATCTAATTTATAGTTTGAACATTTCAAATATGTTTCGGGTCCTCAATT
>NW_021428874.1:0-233 GCF_001605985.2 Dendrobium catenatum
CTCCGACAGTTAGAGGTCAACAATGTCATCTTTCTTTCTCTTCCCTTTTTCAAGTCCTTCATGATGTGCACCAGAGGTTGGTGACTTAGGAAGTGATGAAGAGGCCCTTTCCTCATCCATATGTTCATCAACAAACATTGTTGTGTTTTGCTCTAACTCCTCCTGGGTTTGTTGTTTTTTCTTACCCATTTCTCTCAGATTTTCTTGCATCTGATGATGAATGTCATGTGGAA
>NW_021428875.1:0-278 GCF_001605985.2 Dendrobium catenatum
GGGCTCTTGAAGGTTTCTTTCCTTCAACTATTGGAGTTAGGAAAGGGTGTCCCCTTAACCTGTTACTCTTTAGTTTGGTTATGGATGCCTTCTATTATCTTTTGGATGGCAGTGAGCTTTTCCAAGTTCCTCAGGTTGGTAATATTTGTAATTTTCATCATTTATATGCTGACGATCTTCTCATTTTTGGCAAAGCTGATGTGCATAATAGTGATATGTTGGTAAAGCTTATGGACACCTTTTCAGCTGCTACTGGCCTCTACATTAATTATGATAAA
>NW_021428876.1:0-240 GCF_001605985.2 Dendrobium catenatum
CGCATGAAACCTAATGAATCTATCTCTGACATGTACAAAAGATTCATACAAATTATCACTTCTTTGCATGCACTTGGTAGGGAATTACTAATGCTGAAATGGTTAATAAAATTCTTCGATGTTTACCTACTGCTTATGATGCTACAATTACTGTAATTACAGAGTCTAAAGATCTTAACATTTACTCTATTGATAATCTTTTTAGTTCACTCATTGCTTATGAGCAAGGAGTAAGTCAAA
>NW_021428877.1:0-272 GCF_001605985.2 Dendrobium catenatum
CGCTTCTTCGCCGCTTCTCTGGCCGGGGGGCTCTTCCCCCATGGCTGCTCACGATTTCCCTTCGCTTCCCTCTTCTTCTCCCGCCATCGCTTCTCAGGCCACCTCTGTTCTTCCTCTATGGAAGAACCTTCTCACCACTACACCTCCTATTTCCACAGAGTTTTCGCACTCTCTTTCCTTCGTCCCAAATCGTAACTTTACTGCTGAGTTTACCAACGAACAGTTCATCGCCGGAGCCCCGGAATGGTCTATGTCATTGATCGGCTACTCGA
>NW_021428878.1:0-212 GCF_001605985.2 Dendrobium catenatum
CTAATCAAATGACATTGGACAATGAATTTGGTTGAATTTTTTTTTTAACTCAAACTTAAACTTGTATCTTGAGTCTCATTTGATTCAAAATCAAGTAGAACTTGATTTGAATGATGGCATCAAAGCTCCAATGAAATGATAAGGAGTTTTCATATTAATTTAAAGGTAAAATACGCATTCAAATGTCATGCAATCAAGTGCAAGTTAGTGAT
>NW_021428879.1:0-714 GCF_001605985.2 Dendrobium catenatum
AGCATATGGATTTTGCAAGCTTTATAAAATTAAAGATAATACATACATCTATGCTACTTTCAGTGCAAGAAAAAAAAAACATAAAAGAAAAGATTTTGATGCCATTTGCGAGATGAAATTCAAAAATTTGCAGTGATAGAGTATCGAATTTGTGGAGCAGATTTCGGGATGCCATTCAGAGATCGTCTGTAGTGCAAGGTTAATTAAGACTTTTGTACTATGTAAAATGGAGCAGTGATAAAAAAAACTTTGAAAACTGACAAGAAACTGGAGTTCTGATAAATTACTTTCATCAAAGTAGTACAGCCAAACAACTTGAAAAAAAAAAAACTTATGTTTTGAAAGCGGAGACGTTATAATTAAGCCGAACCAAATGTACCCTAAGAAGCTTTGAAATGGCTTCATCACATACTAAAAGAGTGAGAAGAAAAGATTAACTACAGTTCCAAAATAAAAATTACTTGCATCCTAGCCTCATCTAACTCTCCCAAATCATCTTCATACTGAATAAAAACCGCAATCATTCATCTCACAATCCAACTCCTTATCTTTGGCTGCCGACATATTAGGGAGAACACGATCACCAGGCACAAAAACTTGGACTTCATATACCTCATCAGATTAAAGCCCTATTCCACATCCTCAGCCTCATCACCAGATGCACCAAGAATAAGGTAACTTTTAGTCATTAAACTTTCATTATCAGCAGCCAAT
>NW_021428880.1:0-216 GCF_001605985.2 Dendrobium catenatum
GAGGAACTTGTGAGGGGGAGTTTGTGAGAAGGTTCACAAAGGTTGCTCCAAGCAAGGTTCCAAGTCGTTGTCTCTATTCTTCATCCTTCATCCTTTGGGTGTTCTTGGGAGGTCAACTTCAGCAAAAGGTCTGGGTTCTCTGCCCACTTCAGGAGGAAGCAAAAGGAGTCGGTTCTCTGTCGCACCAAGGTTGGTTAAAAGAAGTGTGTTGTAAAG
>NW_021428881.1:0-318 GCF_001605985.2 Dendrobium catenatum
TGCTGTTAAACTACTAACGAACTGTCGGAAGAGTAGGACATCATTTCCTCCTGTATTCCCACAGGTGGCTTTAAACTGTGCCAGGTGCTGCCTGGGGTTGTTATTACCGTTGAAAGTGTTGAATTTTGGTACAGAATAACCTTTTGGGTACGGTACTTGGTCGTATTCAGCAGGATACGGATGACCCTTGCCCACCAATTTTTCTGCTTGATCAATGGTTATAATAGCCCTGATCTTTTCTGTGATTATTCCTTCCAACTGTGCGGCAATTACTGGTTCAGAAGTACTTGCAACATTTTGTGGGGTGGGCTGACGAAT
>NW_021428882.1:0-492 GCF_001605985.2 Dendrobium catenatum
AGTGCCAATGGACTGAATGGTGGGCGTGACCAGAAGTCCAAATGAGGTCACACTCACACACAAAATGAGGCACTCGACAGTCATTTTACCGAGTCAAATCAGTTGATTTCGAGTATTCGGGTCAACCTGAACCCGACCTATATGATAAATGGGTTGACCCGAACCCGTAAATTTCTTGATCGGATTTTAGGTCGTGTCACATTTTAACACCCCTATCCTAAAGCAATTCATTGTTATGGCATTAACTAATAATGTCAAAATGGTTCTCCTCATAAAAGTAGGTGCAACTTAAAACCACTTACACTTAGAACACAAATATCATATAATAATAATTTTCTTTCTGGATCTTGTATACTCAATATTTTATAGACCTGATTCAGGCTTCATTTGGACGACTTTTTCACTGCCTCTTAAAGCAGCTTTTTATTACATAAATTTTAATTTTTGAAATATAAAGCAACTTTAATAAAAAGTAAAAAAGCTATCCTAAAT
>NW_021428883.1:0-291 GCF_001605985.2 Dendrobium catenatum
GAGCATAGTTAGAAAGAAAATTGATATAAGGAAGAAAATAACATAGAAATAGTGGATCGACATAACCTCACCTGACTATCATAGGTGATTATGAACCCAATATCTCATCTCAGAGAAATTTTATATCATTGATTTTGATATCCCAGACCACACTTGGGGGTGCCAAGCAAAATTGGGGTAAGAAGAAATCCTCGTAAAGGGAGGATAAATCAAAGATTTTATGTGCTAACACCAATATGGTCGGTGTGCACAGATATAAGCACTAATATCCTTACGGTGTATTAGCATATC
>NW_021428884.1:0-211 GCF_001605985.2 Dendrobium catenatum
TTATATAAACTTAGGAAAAAATAAATTATAAACATAGAAAATCATATACACATATAATAGATATATTAAAAAGATTTTAAAAATCAAAAGAAATTTATTTTGAAATTAAGCTACCACATCTTGCTAGGCTTTAAAAGGAACTTTTATTTGGTCAGGTGACTTGACGTAGTTCTACGTTCGGACGCCAGTAAAATAGTGCCACGTGTTCTTA
>NW_021428885.1:0-302 GCF_001605985.2 Dendrobium catenatum
ATAAAAATACATTCAAAATTATATAAATTAATTTAAATAATAATAATATTTTTTTCTTTTTAAATAATAATTTAAATGTAAATATAAAATGAATAAATAGTATACAAATAGAGTTAAATATGCAGCTAGTTTAATAAAATTTAAAATTATTATGTGCAAGTTATATATTTGATAATGATGTTGGAAACTTAATGCATGGGTTACTTGTGTGATGCTGACGCATAATACATGCATGAATTTAAATATTCTAAAGTTTTTTATTGGTATAGTTTTTCCAAAACATCACAAGTCTATGTGTCAAT
>NW_021428886.1:0-3465 GCF_001605985.2 Dendrobium catenatum
GGATGATGGTACATTATCATGTACGATTAGTACAAGTTGTCAAATATCATCCAGGTAATCGCTCTATTCGGCTAGACTTTACTTGTCTGGACAATAAAGAAATAACTGATCATCCTGGATGATTTCGTGATCATCATTTATGATTAGTTCAAGTCATTGAATATCGTCCAAATAATCCCTCTATTCGGCCAGACATTACCTATTTGGATGATAAAAAAATAATTGATTGTCCAGGATGATTTGGGATCATCCCAGATGATTAGTACAAATCAATACATATAATCTAGAACATCATTATGGTCATCTTACAAGAAACTAAGGTTTGTTTAACTGATAATCTCGAATAATCCTGTGATCGTAATGGATAATATGGTCAATCAATTAAACCTTATTTTATTTTCTTAATAATCCAACTAATTTAGGCATAATTGTAATGCATCGTCCAGGATGATGTCTTAGATGTGTCCAAAAATAATAACTTGTGTACAAGATTTTACAACTGAATCTTTCTAATTTGAGGCTATCAATGAAGATGATGTTAATATTCATCCAGGATGATGCTAATATCATCCAGGATGATGCTAATATCATCCAGAATGATTTTCTTAATTGCGGCTACCTTAATCAAGATGCCCTAATTAGGGTTTCTATTTTTAACTGATCGTCCAGGACAAATTTGGATCATCCTAGATGATAAGATCAAAAATAAAAAACTCTAAAAATAGACATAATTTTCCCCTCTGAGAGTGTGTGTGTAAGGTTACTTAACATCAAGACCCACTTTGTTACATTTGACTCAAGAAAAGGTAAAAACACTTCATAAAAGTTTACAAACTAACTCAATCCTAATCTATCCAATTTTGAGCTGGCTTGATTTGCAATTGACCTTGTCGACCTGAAACATTAGCAGGTAGGATAATCATAGAAAAATAGAAGTGTCAGAAATATTTGTTATCATCAAAGTTATAATATCTAAATCCAGATTCATAACAATCTCCCCCTTTTTTATGATGGCAAATATTTGGTAGAAGAATCAATTTAAGCAGTTTAATTAAAACATGACATGAAAAAAAAAATAATGTGAATCAAGAAATTCAAATTTTACTAAAGTCAAATAGATGGTATAAAGCACTAGACAAAAGTAGTAAAAAAAAGTACAACAAAACAACATAAATACTATCACTACTCTTTTTGTCATCACAAAAAGGAGGAGGATACCAGAAAGGAAACAAAAAAGAACAGAAAAAATACAAAAGGAAATAAACCACATCACATAACACAACACAAGAGAAACAAACTACAAGTATGTCGGTCACTGATCATTAGAAGGAGGTGGTGCTGGCGGCTGAAAGAAGCTTGAGATAGCAGCAAATTGCTCCCTAAACCAGGCCATATCCTAGTCGTGCTGCTACTGATGGTGAATCACATAAGCTTCAAATCTAGCGACATCCTCCACATGTTGTTTCTCCTGTGCAGCAACATAATAGTCAAAACTAGCCTCGTACTGGTTAAAATGCTCCACCAGCTGATCCAGCTGTGAGTGCTGGAAGATCAGAACATGTGCAGGAATAGGTGCAGGCGAAACATCCTCCTCAGCTCCCTTAGCTTCCTCAAACTCTAGGTGGAGATAAGTACTATGAAGAATATGAAAGGAGATGTTGGCGTAGAAGGCAGGCTGGAAATTTGGTGGAGCAAGATATTGGAGGTTGTACTTAGTTTCTAGGACATAGGTTATGATGTGTCCTAATGCCAGATTGGGCTTCCTTTGGTGCCCTAGATCCCTAATGCTAGTGAGATTCTTAATGTAATGGAAAAGAAGATCAATGTTGACCCATTTTTGCATGAGGTCACTAGGACTTTTCCTAAACCCCAAATCAATCATGACCCCATATTAATTTAACCTCCAGACCAGTCTAGACTCTACAATCCTCTTAAAATATAGACCATAGGATTCTTCCAGAATAATCCAAACCTTAGGATCTATCTAGGTCCTAGGTTTCTTCTACACCCCAAACCTTAGGATCTACTGTAGACCCTACGATTCTTCTAGACTAATCAAACCTTAAGATCTTTCTAGACTCTAAACTTTAGGATCCTCCTAGACTTTATAACCTATGATCTTCTTAGGCCTTAGGATTTACCTAGACCTTAGATCAATCTAGACCTTAGGATCAATTTAAATCTTAGATCAATCCAGACTTCAAATTAATCCTGGCCTCAAGCCAATCCAGATCTCAATTCCATTCAAACTTTAATCAAATCCAGACTTACAAACCTACCCAGACTTTAAAATTATATATATCTTAAACTCTAATTCAAATATTGATCCAACAAATAATCAACCTTCAATCATATCCTATCATTCATGATCATCCCAAATGTTCATAAGTGATACAGGAAATTCAAATCCAACCATTCAAATTCAAAACTTAATTCATACCCAAAAATCCAGGCTGAAATCCAAGGATAAAGGGCCCTGTGCCGAAACCCTTTTCCAAGGATTTTTCAAACACGTCAAACCATAATCAAATGATGTTTTATTTACATTCTTTTAATTCCATACTGATACGATATGTCTCTAGAGGCAACTCTCCAAATTTGAGCTCAATCTGAGCTCTCTAACCCCAAAAACTAAATCAAAACCCAAAGATTGTAGAACCTCTAAATATTCATTGCCTATGCCACTGGACATGTCCCCCATTTGATCTTGACTTTGGAGCCTTATCCAAACCCTATAATCACTTCCAAACCTTTAATCTTGACATGTTGATTATAACACTGCATTTTGGGGGACCTATTTTGACCCTTAATTAACCAGGGGGTAAAAATGATCAAAATACCCCTTAGGGAATTGAATACCCATTTCAAACCAAATAACCTCCAAATTGCTTGGAACCACTTCCAGCAATTTTCAAATATGAAACCAAACATGTTGGACCCAAACCCAGACCCTGGGTCAGCCTGGTTTACCAAGTCAACTTAGGTTTAGCAAACAAGTCCTTTAGGGTCAAAATAGACATTTTGATCAAATTGATCTTTCCAGACCTTGGGACCACCTGTGATAGTCTCAAAACATCAAACCAAACATGTTGATCTTGAACCCACTCCATGGGTCAACTTGGTTGACCCAGTCAAACTAAGTTGACTCAATGAACCCTTAAGATTTTAAATAGGTTAACCAAACCCATTTAACCTTATTAAGCTTTCCAAATCCTCAAGCTCACCTCAAAGTATGATTATAATATATTCAAATCCACTTGAAGTTAAATCACCTTGGTTTGACTTGCTTAAACTTTAATCAATGGTCAAGCCTTAATTCCTATGTGTTCATATATTTCAAATCCAATCCTATTGCTTAGGACTTTTCAAAACCAATTCACTTGATGCCTCGAATACCCCTTAGCTCATTTGGAGTCAAGCCATGGTCCATTTAATCATGTCAATCCATTTTGACTTGGTCAAACC
>NW_021428887.1:0-2299 GCF_001605985.2 Dendrobium catenatum
TCTTCTCTCTTCTCATCTTGAATTTCGTCTCAAGTCGTTTCTTGTCGTTTTTGTGTCGTCGCATCTCTCTTGTGCGGGCGAGGGGGCATAGGCTCCCTATATTTCTTGCCCCCACCAGAGGATGTCATGCCTCTCTAATTTACAAATTAGCGGTTTCCTTGCTTTGATTTGGAGGAGAATTGCTTGAAGGATTCAAAGAAGTTTCTTCTATTGGAGAGCTCATAACCGGCATTCCCACCCTTTTTTAAAGGATTTCACTAAGTCTCACTAACCTTGCTTACTCTTAAGTAAAGCTCTTCCATGAAAAGAAAGGAATATGACAGCCTTCAAGGGATGGAAATTTCATTCAAATAGTGGTTATTCTTAGGATAGGAGAATTGAACAAAAAATCATAGATTTCATTTTTCTAGAATGAGCTTCTTCATTCGGAGTTCTAGCTTGATTATGACAAAAAGCGTCTCTTAATTCTATAGCGGCCATCTTCTCTTCTTCTATCTATGTCATCGTAGCCTTAGGTTTGAAATTAGGTAACGCGTCCTTTTTATATTACCTCTACCTGCTTTGCTTAGTTCAATCAAGAAAAAGCCTTTAAAATATTTCAAAGCCTTAAAAGGAAATCGTAGGCCTAGATCAAAATCTCAGAAAGAAAAGAAGAAATTAACAAGGCATAAACTATGATTCAAAAATACATCGATTCTATCGATGACTATTAGCAACTTCCAAGGCGTCCTGTCAAATTAGAGGAATACATTGCTGATTTATTTCTTGGCTCGGTGTCAGAAAAGGAAGAGAGCATTCCAATTGAGACTTGCCGAGTCATAAATCATCGAGCTGGAAGAGCTGCAAGAGGACGCAATGCACCTCTTGCTATCTATAAAGTTGACGTGAAAATGCCTTCTAAGGAAGTACATCGTACACCAGCACCTTTCACTGATTGAGATGAAGAATTACACTTTCCTGATGAAGAAAGTGATCACAAGGGTAAGAAGATCCCTAAAGAAAAATGTCCAAAACTCGGAAGCAGCTCAGATTCCGAGGAGGTTCAGGATATGAATATTTTAAAGAATTCTCAAGCTGAAGCTGGTTCATCTTTAGAGGTGATACAAATCCAGCTAAGAAGTGGTAAACATATTCCTCCACCTCAAAAGAAAATAAAGGATAAGGAGAAGAATATTGAACTCAACGAAGCTGTTATTCCACAAGAGCCTCCTAAACCCAAGTTTGTCAGTGAAAATGTGGATTACAATATATTATCTCATCTCCGCAAATTACCTGCACTGCTGAGTGTCTACGATGCCCTTCTTATGTCTAAGAACCTTCGGGAAACATTCATTAAAGCTTTGCAAAATCCTGAACAATACTAGACATTCTTTGCCGAACAAAATTTGAAAGAAGCTTTGCATACATAGAACACTTATGCAATCACTTTCTATGATAATGATCTGCTTCTGGGAACTGCAGATCATAATTAGCCATTATATGTTACCGAGGAGAGTAACAACATTGAAATGAATAGAATTTTGATCGATCCAGGTTTCTCTGTTAATGTAATGAGCTTTAAAACGCTCAAAGGATTGGCCATGAATGTCCAGTATTTGAACAGAAGTACTGTGTTTCTCCAGGGATTCAATGAGCAAGGGCAAAGAACCCTGGGATCTTTGGTCTTGCCTCTGAACTTTGGGGAACTTAATACAGAGGCAACATTTCATATCATTGATTCTAACACATCATACATGACACTTCTCGAAAGACCATGGCTCCATGAGTATGATATAGTGCCTTTAACACTTCATCAATGTATAAAATACATTCGAGGCGATGACGAATATCACATTGATGGTGATGAACAACCATTCTTGGTGCACGAAGTCAAAATCTACGATGATGCCAAGTACTTTATAGCTCAAAAGTCAAAAGGAAGTGAACTTCAAAGAATTCAGGCCGTTATGCTGGGCAAGAAAAGTTGAAAGATAAAGACAAGAATTAATCAAAACAAATTTACTCAGTGCCTCATCTCGGTAGTGATACTGAAGAGGATATATATCTGCAACTTTCAAACCCTTGATCATAGGAAAAAGAAAGAGTGAACTATCCGCCATCTCTTTTGGTTACAATGCTAATCACACAAATAAGGTACGTTGTTTAAGCAAACCGACCATTAAAGGCGAAGAAGAATTCCTGTATCAACTGAAGGGTACTACAAAATCTCAGGAAGGGGACGTCCCATGACCCAGTTCCATATCGAAGAAATTTCAAAAAGTATCAATTTCAATGATAAGGATGTATGAAGAACATATAT
>NW_021428888.1:0-300 GCF_001605985.2 Dendrobium catenatum
ACCATGATATAGAGACTTTTTGGGGCCATGATATAGAGACTTTTTGGGGTCATGATAATTGACTTGTGATATTTGGCACGACGCATTCCCAAGCAACAGATAGCAAGAATTGTAATAGATGGGGCAATGTGCTTACAAGCAACATTACGAAACTACAATAAACTTATAATGAACAAGTCATCAAACATGAGCGTATGAGTCAAATTGCCAAACTCCTGCAAGTACAAGTCATTCACAAATGATAATGAAATTTGTGCAATAGATTGACTGTAGATAGTTGAAATGACTACAAAGATAAAT
>NW_021428889.1:0-205 GCF_001605985.2 Dendrobium catenatum
TTTTCTTTTTGTTTGTTAGTTTTTTCTTTTGGTCATAGCTAAAATAATATTTTATGCCTTATTTTTACTTTCGAAAATTTATAGTCAATGTATGACATCCCTAAATCAGCTAAAGGGAGAAACATCATTCATTATTTCTCTTTTTCTAACCTTTTTTATCAGTATAATTTTCTTTTATAAACAAAAGTCTATCTCAAATTAACAT
>NW_021428890.1:0-220 GCF_001605985.2 Dendrobium catenatum
TGCAGCTTGAATTCGTGAAGCATTTTGAGCAGGCATTTTGCATTTTGTTTGTTCTCAGGTTATTGGCGTTTGGAGGTGATAGGAAGGCTGGCTATTTCTTACATTCCAATCAGAAACCCATCCACCCAGGACTAAGAAATCATGTTTCAGCTGCTAAATTTAGTGTCTTTAATTCATTAAGTAGACTGATTTCACATTGTAGAAACAGCGGAAGAAAAAA
>NW_021428891.1:0-232 GCF_001605985.2 Dendrobium catenatum
TACAATTTGGGGGGAGGTGTTAAGAATAGATTGTAGACACTAGAATTGATGTTCCATCAATTGTTGGCCTCACTACAATGGGAACCATATAGGGGTGTCAAAAAATGACCATACTTAGATTCAGGTTGACCCGTTTAATAAATGGGTTATTAAATGGGTTGGGTTTGAGTTGACACGTCCAACTTGTTTTTACCAGAAATGATCCGTTTAAATTATGTTTTTTTTTTTTTTT
>NW_021428892.1:0-240 GCF_001605985.2 Dendrobium catenatum
AGAGCATCATTATTGTAAACTCAAACAATAAAATACAAAAAACAAAAAAAAAACAAGGATACATGATAACTATTCAACTTCAAGCTAGCCTAAAACTGCAAAAATTGATTAGGGAAGAAGAGACGGGCAATTCAAGGATGCCCATAACTACAAACATTATTAGGGAAAGAGAAGACATTAATGGCTCATTAAAGCACCTAATAATAATTTAATAAGCTTAATTATCTAAAATTTGTAATG
>NW_021428893.1:0-303 GCF_001605985.2 Dendrobium catenatum
ATCTTCCCTCATTGGAATTTTTAAAATTAATATTTTGGAGTATTGAAGGGAATATGACTCCACTGGTGCATAACTCAGAATCTCAGATTGTTGCGCTTAAGGAGTTCTAGTTTTTTGAGTCATGATCTACAAGAACTTTTACAGGTCATATCTTTCTAAAATAATTAAGGCTTCGTTTGAGACGGCTTTCATACTGCTTCTTAAAACAGTTTTCTAGTACAAAATTTAAAATTTTTGTACTTGAAAGCTGCTTTAAAAAATAGTAAAAAAGCCGTCCCAAATGAAACCTAAATAATTTTGTGC
>NW_021428894.1:0-241 GCF_001605985.2 Dendrobium catenatum
TGAGAGGGTTCTTGAGGGCATTTAATTTTAGGAATAAACACAATCAAAGTCTCCTTCCAAGACCGATCCATAACACCAGATGATAAGAATTGTACAACCGCAGACCACATATCTTCCTTAATCACATTCCAAAAATCTTTAATGAAAGAAAAGGTAATCCCAGCTAATCCCGGAGAGATGTTCCTCTCTGAATTCTCCACAACCGCCTGAAGTTCTTCTCTTGTAAACTCAACATCAAGCA
>NW_021428895.1:0-325 GCF_001605985.2 Dendrobium catenatum
ATTTCATGTTCCTTCTTAAGCTCTTTCAATTCTAAACATACACTAGCATGCATCTTTTTCATTTTCCTATATGCATCATGCATGTGTTCAGAAACTTCAAATAATTCATCATAAGTTAAGTTACATACTTCTTCTTGATCTGATTGATCAACATTATCTGCCATCAAGCAAAGATTGGTGACTTCTTCTTTTTCAGTCTCAGATGAGTCTGAAGCTGAGTCTGAAGCTGAGTCCGCCCAAAATGCTCTTTGAAACTTCTTCTTGCCCTTCTTTACAATTGGTTTCTCTTCTACCTTCTCCTTGCTAGGAGTGTCTTTGAGTTTTG
>NW_021428896.1:0-250 GCF_001605985.2 Dendrobium catenatum
TTATTAATATAATTTTATTTTGTGTTGAAAAAAAAAATAATAATAATACACAGCTAGTACACACCAATACACAACTAAATAGACAACATAGGACACATATTTAGTCAAGCTCATTTACTTTATACTTAGCTTGAACTCGAGCTCGCTCGACTAGAATACTCGAGCATGATAAGAAAGCCTAATATTTAATCATATTGGAGCTTCATTTCTTAGAATTTGGAGAGAAGAGAATTAATTAAACAAAAATAAA
>NW_021428897.1:0-209 GCF_001605985.2 Dendrobium catenatum
AAATTTGATTAATTTAAGTTATTTTAAAGGCTGTTCTTGTATGCCTAAGTTTTTTGGTATTCCTGTCGAGAACTATGGCCATTCTTCTTGAGATATTCTGGTTAAGTGGATTAAACTCATTGTGAATTGTTACAAACTTAATGGTGACGGTTCTTACAAAAATGAGAAAGCTGGTTGTGGTGGCCTTATTCGTGATTCTTCTGGTCATG
>NW_021428898.1:0-257 GCF_001605985.2 Dendrobium catenatum
GTGTTCATGTTTGATTCATGTTCGATTCATGTTCAGTTCGTTTAGTGTTTATCAAGCTTTAGCAAGCTCTAATCGTGAACATATTTAACAAATTTATTTAAACGATCAAACAAACATGTTCATGAACAAATCTAATTCTTAAGCTATTAAATGAGCTAGATCTAGTGATGTTATATAATAAATTATCAATTGTAAGAAAATTAAAACTACAACTTATATTATAATATATAATTACTTTAAAATTTAATTTTTTAAAA
>NW_021428899.1:0-264 GCF_001605985.2 Dendrobium catenatum
AACCTTTAGGGGCCCCTTGATGTGGTGTGCACGAATCCTTTCCTTTTAGGTTCCTGTAGTAACTTCAATTTTATTAGGTTCTTTTATTTGCTCTTAGATCCCTAAACCTTTTTTTTTATATACGCAAAGTCCTAAGGGTTAGTAATAACAATGATTTTCGCCTATATAACAGTAGTTACATTTGAGGACATAAATTAAGGATCGCATCTTAGAAAACCTAGACTTAAGATGCATGCGCACTATAGGATAGAAACATATAACATA
>NW_021428900.1:0-511 GCF_001605985.2 Dendrobium catenatum
CAGAGCTTCCTCCCATCATTGTACTTCTGCCCCTCAAAACTTTCGTCGATCTTCTACCCGACGTCGGACTTTTCCCTGTCGTCGGACTTCTGCTCGTCGACGAATTCTCGTCGGTCTTCTACCCGACGTTGAACTTCTACCCAACGTCGGATTTCTGCTCGTCAGCGGACTTCAACTCGTCGTCAGACTCCTGCTCGTCGACGAATTTTTGTCGGTCTTCTACCCGTCGATGTACTTCTACCCGACGTCGGACTTCTCCCTGTCGTCGGACTTCTGCTCGTCAGTGGACTTCTACTCGTCGTCGGACTTCTGCCTATCGATGAACTTTCATCAGTCTTCTGCCCAAGGCCGTACTTCTGCCCGACGTCGGTCTCCTGCCCGTCATCAAACTTTTATCGGGTTTCAGCCCATTGTTAGACTTCTGTCCAACGTCAAGCTTCTTCCCGTTGCCAGAATTTTGCCTAGCATAAATTGTATCAGACTTCTGCCTGACGTAGAGCTTTCTCCCGTC
>NW_021428901.1:0-283 GCF_001605985.2 Dendrobium catenatum
ATTCGAGCTTCAAATCAATTCCAACCTAAAGTCAATTTAGTTTTTAACCTAGATTTCAAACCTATTCGAGTCTCAAACATGTCTAGACCCCTAGGCAACTCAATTTCTGATTCAAACTTTGATCCATACATCCAATCAAACATTTATCAATCTATATATCCCCTAAATCAATTCAAATTCATGGCCTAAACATTTCTTAATCATTGATCGATCAAACCCTAGTTAAATCAACCTATGGGTTTTGGCCAAATTCTTCTACTCTTAGTTAAATATCTATGCATCT
>NW_021428902.1:0-213 GCF_001605985.2 Dendrobium catenatum
TAAATTAAATATTAGAAAAATTTTAAAAAATGATCAATGGCTAACTTTGGAAATTAAAATACTACGAAAGGATATTCAATCACACAACCACCTCTATTTGATAATATACATTTTGAAATTTTAAAATTTTGCTTGTCCACTTTCTTATAATCAATTGATTATTGCATGTGAATGTTAGTTCACGAGGGATATTCTACACCTTCATGTTTAGTA
>NW_021428903.1:0-224 GCF_001605985.2 Dendrobium catenatum
TGCAGGAGGGTCAGATGCTCTACTATTTCGCCAATTTATAAGTAGTCTATCCGGTATTGCTTTTGAATGGTACGCCGATCTGCCCAACGGTTCAGTAAGAACCTTTTCCGAGCTAGAAAATCTCTTTCTTAAGAGATTTTCTGGAGCGCAACAACGTACCACCGTGGGCGATCTCGTGGTTGAAAAGCAAAAGCCGGGAGAGTCTCTGGTTGAGTACATCTTGA
>NW_021428904.1:0-333 GCF_001605985.2 Dendrobium catenatum
AAAAAAAAAAAACTGAGAATGAATATAAAGTTCTTCAAAGATTGAAATTCGCACCAAGAAAACAAAAACTAGAATGCATTATATTTGATTTCAATTACGCGCACAATCAAAAACAAATAGTTTAAAAGAAAAAAAAAATAGAACTGAAACCGCCAATTGGAAGATCAAGACATTACGCCAATACAAGGATAAGCATCATCAAAAAATTATTGTCAATACTTGCAAAGTACTCGAACAATTAACATACAATAACAACAAACAGAAATATTGAGAGTAAATCTTGTTGAGTGCTAGAAAATTTGTAGCAATTAATGTCGAGTTTTACATCCTAGT
>NW_021428905.1:0-371 GCF_001605985.2 Dendrobium catenatum
GGAGCTCAGGCCTGCTGGCGGTGAGCCCGGACGTTGCGGCTTGGTGTAATAAGTTGGAGGCGAGTATTGACGCTGAGGGGAACGATGTGGCCATGAAGGTGGATGAGGCGGTCCAGGTTACTGCAGGTAGTGAAAATGTTGATTCTATCCCGATGCCGGTGGAAGCTCGTACTGAGTGCACGCAACCTATTTGTGAAAATGCGAAGGTGGCTGGCGAAACTGGGTGCGCGGAGATGGCTAGCGAGAGAACCGTAACATTGGGTAATCCGTTCTCGGCTGTTGCTGGGAATCCTTGGAGGAAGCCGGAACACATACCGATCCTCCATCCTGAAACACTTAACGCCTTCGCGGAAGATGGTACTACGATCAAT
>NW_021428906.1:0-415 GCF_001605985.2 Dendrobium catenatum
ATAAAAACATACACACACACATAAGGAGATCATAAAATATTTATACTTATCATACTAGACGATATACATTCGTATAGGACGATCATATAGTTATCTCCTATTGAGCATATGGAACGAATAGGAACTTGCTTAAAAATTTTTCTAAGTCTTATTCGTCCAGGATGAATTTTATAATCGTCCAGGACGATTGGTTCTCAGTAAAATGTTTGTCCAGACGAAATTAAATTATCGTTAATGGTGATTGGTCCTCTGGAAAATTTTCGACCATACGAAATTAATAATCGTCCAGGACGATCGGGTCTCTGGAAAATTTTCATCCAGACAAAATTAAATTATCGTCAATGGAGATTGGTCCTATGGAAAATTTTTGTCCAGACAAAATAAATAATCGTCCAGGACGATCGGTCCTATGTAA
>NW_021428907.1:0-275 GCF_001605985.2 Dendrobium catenatum
TGAAAACTCCAACACATATTGCATTTTCAATGGAATTCTATTTAAGTGATTATTTGTGTCAATTCAAATGTCATGATTGCATTGCTATTATTGGTTAAGAAAGTAGCAATATAATTTGATGTAAAAATTAAATAAATCACATGTTTAGTTTGCATTTTTTTTGGAATAATATAAATTTTTGTATTTTAATATTTTTAAAAATGAAAATTAAACAATTAAAACTTTTTATGTAATAAACTTAATATAATTATTGATTTATTATAATTAGTATTATA
>NW_021428908.1:0-486 GCF_001605985.2 Dendrobium catenatum
GGCTTGCAGTCAAATCGCCTAAAAACCAATTAAATTACCGGTTGAACCGACGGACCAGACGCTTTTAAATGAACCGGCCGATTTCGAAAAAGCGTGATTTCAGTCGCTAATCGCACATCCAACGACCGCAAAAATAGGTTTCATGAATAAGCTCTGTGTCGAAAGCCCGAAACCTCATTTTTTATTTTTACATCTTCTCTTTCAATCGTTCTCGCAAGCCCTAGGAGCTCCGAAGTCAAATGAACGACGAACGGGCGTAGTGGAGAGGAGAGATCGGGAGACGAACGACGCTTTCTTTCGTGCGCACGTCGTCATTTGGTGAGTCCTCTTGATTTCTCCTTTCTTGTCCTTTTTTTATTTAACTTTAGTGGGATTTAGTAAATCCTGTAAATCCGGATTTAGTAAATCCGAAATGTGTTAAATCTTAAAAACTGTTTGGTATTGCTAATTGTTAAATCTTGTTAAATTCGTAGAAACTATTTGGTA
>NW_021428909.1:0-852 GCF_001605985.2 Dendrobium catenatum
GATGATTATAGGATCATCCAGGATGATCAAGAGAATTTAAGACATTCAGGATGATCGGTTAAAAAGGTGGTCCTATCATCAAGGAAGATCAGACATCGTCTGGCATAATTAGACTCAGCGATCACCTTATGAGTCAGGCTGGATGACCGTTGATGAAATGCATCATCTAGGATGACTGGGTGGATCGTCTAGGATGATTATTAATAATGAATCATATCTACTAAATTTAAAATGTGTAACCATTTTTACCATGTGGATCATCTAGGATTAACATGTGTATCATCCAAGACGATCATAAATTATTGAGTAAAATTCAATCAGATCATCCAGAATGATGCGGATTATCAAGGATGATCTCAGATGATTGAGTTAGAGAAGCCATCAGATGGATGATGAAGGGTGATTTGATAACATTATCTAGGATGATTGGAATATCATCTAGGATGATGTGATCAAAAAAATGAAAATTTTGATGATGGAAGGAGTTGATCAGAAGAGGCTGCAAAATATAAAATACAAGTAAAAATTAAATATAAAATAATGAAAATGATAAAAAGGACCAAAAAGAATGAAAGAAATTATTTTTATCAAAGCAAGAATATAATAAAATCTTCATGTGATTGAATTAAAAAAATCATAAGAAAATGAGTTAACATTGTCAAAATCTGAAAAATAGTTGAACAACCTATTCTATTAACCCCATTTTAGACTTCTTATAGGGAAAACCATCTTTTGAAAATAAAGATCTAACTCGAAAAAAAAGCAATTGAATAAGAAAAAGTGATCCGTTTAAAACTTCTTTTCAGAAAAGTATCTTATAGAATAATATAACAAAGTAATTAGTCACAATCA
>NW_021428910.1:0-221 GCF_001605985.2 Dendrobium catenatum
TATAACAATTTTATATTAAATATTTTATTATAATAATATTATTATATTATTCTTATATTATAAAAAAACTAAATACAATAAAATCATTTCTATAAACTTTTCATTCCCCCATTCGTTATCTATAATAGAGAAATATCTTTAGAATTTTAGAGAAAATAGAGAGGAGAGAGAAAAGCTAGGGTTTAGTGATCGTAGAGCGATCTTTGCCCATCTGCCCGATT
>NW_021428911.1:0-330 GCF_001605985.2 Dendrobium catenatum
TACCTGATGCTATCCTTCTGATCTTCGTCGTCAGACTACAGTCTTTCCGACCTCCGTCGTCCGCCGACTACGGTCCTCCTGACTTATGTCGTCCGCAGACTACAGTTCTTCTGACCTCCGTCGTCCGCCAACTACGGTCCTCCTAACTTATATCGCGCGCCAACTACAATTTTTCCGACCTCTATCGCCCGCCAACTACGGTCCTCCTTACTTACGTCGCCCGCTGACTACAGTCCTTTCGACCTCCGTCGCGAACCGACTACAGTTCTCCTGACATACGTCGCCTACCGACTACAAGTCTTCTGACCTTCGTGGCCCTCCGACTACGGT
>NW_021428912.1:0-235 GCF_001605985.2 Dendrobium catenatum
AGTTGCATAGAGTTCAGATTTATTGAAGGCCAAAAGAAGAAATTTTAGTCAAGGTTTAAAAATTAATGAATTAGGATCCATTTTTATTAATTTATTTTGTTAATCTCTTTTTTGTGCTTAGAGTATTGATAATTAAAGTTTAAATTGTATTAGTCAATTTTGGAAAGTCCTGGGGTCCTCCTAGGTACTAGGCTGAGGGGGTCAAAAAAGTCACTATGAGTAATAAGCTAGTTTG
>NW_021428913.1:0-267 GCF_001605985.2 Dendrobium catenatum
CTAGATAATCTGATTAACAGCCATGGGTTGTGTCCTCGCAGGGATCCCGAGCAAACTGAAGTGGATATGCATTTGTTATTTAGTTTGGATAGGGACTTATAGCTGTGAGCTCTGAAAATTCGGCCTCGGCCTCCACTCGCTTTTCTTATTCGGCGAGGGAGTTTTAACGAACTAAGTTCCGAGGTAAATTTTGGAAGGCAGATGGGTTTGTAGATAAGACACTACCCAGGAATTTCGCCCTCATTTTGTGAGGACTTTATGATCTGA
>NW_021428914.1:0-213 GCF_001605985.2 Dendrobium catenatum
CTTTGCAACCTAAGAGGAATGTTTTACCTGTTGTTAAAATAAAGGGTGGAGGCAAAGACAAAATTGTTGGCAGCAGTAATAAAGGAGGGAGTGTAGATGCAAAGGATGAGTTGAATAGGGACAATGTTAATACAGAGGAAGGAGCACAGGAAAATGAGGATCAAGTGGGTCCTTGGATTCAAGTACCCCCAAGAAGGAGGAGAATTACACGAT
>NW_021428915.1:0-238 GCF_001605985.2 Dendrobium catenatum
GTCTTTTAAAAAAATTTTTAATTTAACTCAACTTTTCTGGCCGTAGCTAAATATTTTATACTTATTTTAAGTACCTATCTTTTACCTTCATTTTTTTATACTATCTGAGGTTCATTAATGTTCTCATAATTCTTAAATTATTTATTTTATAGATTATTTAAAATGAATTAAGTCATCTATTTATGAGTAGTAATGTGCTTAATTGATCAGGAACTTAACTTACTAGTCTAAATTTAAT
>NW_021428916.1:0-279 GCF_001605985.2 Dendrobium catenatum
CTCAGAGATGATAATTATAAAAAGACATAGAGATGACAATTATGAAAAAATAAAACAAAGGGAACGATAGTTACGAATAATATTTCTCCCCCTTTTTGACAACAAAAAGAGAAGAAGAAAAAGAACAAATACAGAAATGTAAGAAGTCATATGAAGAGCCTTTGATAATTGATCCTGTAAAGAGGCCAAGTTACATTTGCAAATAAAATTAAAAATCATTAGAGAAATAGAAAGATTTATATGATTTAAGTAGAGATATAACATACACAAGAAAAAAAT
>NW_021428917.1:0-283 GCF_001605985.2 Dendrobium catenatum
TCGTTCTTCCTAGCATTTTGTCGTATTTCTTTCTTTTATTTTTTCTAGCTTTTCCATTTCTACTAATTTTCTACTCATTGACTTGTTTCATTTATGGATTCCTAAATCTTTGGATACATGTACAAATGTCTAAAAGGTTAGAAAAACGTTTCCTTTTATCCCCTATAACACTAGCGACATCTAAGGACAAAAATTAAGGGCTGAGTCTTAGATAACATAGACTTAGGATACATGCTCCTTACAGGATAGAGACATCAGAACATAGAAAATTTAGTGACACTTC
>NW_021428918.1:0-247 GCF_001605985.2 Dendrobium catenatum
AGAAGCTGCGCATGCAGGCACATGCAGAGATCGGGCTGTTTGGTCAGAGACTCAGAGTATACCCTAATATAAACATATGCATACAAATAATGATTATATATTTAGGGGTGTCAAAATCGGGTTTCGGGTCAAACCCGAAACTAACCAGGGTTCAAACGGGTCGACACTAACCCAACAAGAGTATGTAAATAAGTTGGAAATTCAAACCCGGACCCGACGTCCCGGCGGATTGCTGGGTTGACTCGAC
>NW_021428919.1:0-209 GCF_001605985.2 Dendrobium catenatum
GATATTAATTTGATTAATTGAATGAGTTGATTTTTTTATAGTAATATTTCAATTATGTCTCAAATATTTTTCAACAATTATTTGATTTGAGTTAAAAAATCTCCCAAAATTATTTATTTGAGGTTGAAATATCAAATTATTTTATTTGAGCTTAAGTTCGTCAAAATTTTGGCAACATCACGGCGTCTCCCCCGCGTAGGGGACATCTA
>NW_021428920.1:0-224 GCF_001605985.2 Dendrobium catenatum
TTGGCTAGCAAAGTGCGCTTCAATTAAGGTTTCGTTTGAGACTGATTTTTAATGCTTCTTAAAGCAGTTTTTTAGTTCAAAAATTAAATTTTTTGTAGTAAAAATTTATTTTAAGAAGCAGTAAACAAGCCGTCCCAAACAAAGCCTAAATAGGCAATGATGACTTCTATCATCTCAAATTGCCTGAAGGTACATAGGCAATTAATCTACACTGATTCTTATAT
>NW_021428921.1:0-241 GCF_001605985.2 Dendrobium catenatum
GAAACTTATTTTTGCCTCTGTCAGTAGTTAGCGATTCCACTAATTTCACTTTTTCAATGGCTTTATAAGAAACTTATTTTTGCCTCTGTCAGTTGTTGGCATCTTATTTTATTGAGGGCATTTGCACCTTTTCCATCTCTTCAGAAGGCTATAGGTAATAATAGAACACGAGATATGTAACGCCCCATAGTACCCTCTAATAGCATATGGAGTATTGTTAACATAAACATTTCATCATTTG
>NW_021428922.1:0-7023 GCF_001605985.2 Dendrobium catenatum
GCTTTTCCCACTGTTTTCTCAGTTTGAGTGCAGTTTTTTGCTGTCCACAGCAGAAATTCTATTGTTTTCCTGCTGTTTGCTCTTTCGATTGGCTTAGGATTGCTTGCGAACTCAAGTATTACCTTAGGGTTACTTGCGAACTCAAGTATTTCCTATCATAGTCCTACCCCTATAAGACTCCAAGTGTGGCACTTTGAACCTAGGATGCGGCCTAGTCTTTGCGATCTCCTTGAGAAAGCATTGGTGAGTTTAGGCTTATCTTTTCTAACTTGACTGGCTAGCGGGATGTACTCTTCGTCACTCGTTGGTGTGCGAGTGGGCTCAGGGATGGGAGTTGAGGACGGTGCTCTGCTGTCTGGCCTCTTATGGCGAGTTGCTGAGTTAGAAGATCTTTAGGGGTGTTCTCCCTCGAAACATTCCTAGGCAGTCCTCATAGATCATCTTGAATCATCTTGGCTAGTCTCTCTTCCATTTCTATCAGGTCTCGATTAGTGTGGTTGGGTTCTCTATGTTTTCTAGCGGATCAGGGTTGCTCAACTTGTCAAGCATGGGCCTTTCTTCTCATCACTGGTATCAAACTATGCTTATCACGCCTTTGAGGATGTTGAATCCAAATTTTTTTTGTTGGAAATACTGGACCTTATTCGCAAGGTTAATAATGAAAAGTGGAGAATTAGAAAGAGAGGGAGGGAGAGAATATGAGAGGATATAATTGTACAAGACAAGAAAAATAAATTTGACACATTTAGGATACTGAAAGCATTGGTCTTGAAATCTCACGAGGTATCTTGAATTGCTTTAACTATTGGATTGCTTAAATTGCTATAATTATGGGCTTCCGTTGAGTCGTGTTTATGCTCCTGTGTATGTATGTTGCACAAGGTGCTAAGGATAGTAGAGTGGACTAACTACTAGAGCGGAAAATATGAAGATAGCTGCTAACAGATAATGGACTAGGATAAGAATCCCAATTAAATCTTTTGATTAGTCTTTCTGTTTTATGCATGTGATAAATGTTGTGAAAGACTATGTACTTATGATTTTTTATGTGGAAATTATAATTTGAAAATGTGAAATTCAAAAATTTGAATTTTAAACTATGGAATTTCAAAATATTGGATATTGGGAATTTTTAACATAGAAAATTCATGACATTGGGTTGGTTCTATAGTTGTTACCTTAGGCCGCTGAGATAAATTGCAACCACAAGGTTACTTTTTTTCCTTTCGGTGAAATTTGGTAATGCCAATATGGCTAAAGATGGGGAATTTCAATATTAGATTCAGCGGAATTACATAATTTTCAATAATGCAACCCTTTAAATATAATTTTAATATAAACAAATGATAAGGCCTCTTTATTGTTACTTCTGTCTAATGGTTTTCAATATCATTTTATTACTGTAGAAAAACCTTCATGCTCTTAAATATAACATTTTTGTTATTTTGAAGAGTTATATATTACTATTTTGTTTTCATCTTGAAAGAAAACTGCAACTCAGAAAGGAGTAGCTGTGGAAAAAGCCACAAATGTTTCGGATGTAGATTCTTCTGTGACTTCTGGACCGGTGTTTATCAGCACCAGCAGTTATGTGGTTAATTCCGAAATGGAGAACAGAACATCTGAAGGATTAGACAATGATGAATTGATCAGAGCATCTAAAAATCCAGTTCTTGAAAAAGATGTTCATGAATTTGGTGCACCAACTGATCCTGAAAAAATGAAGGATCTGGCAGCCATAAAGGTTCAAGCTGCCTTTCGGGGTTACTTGGTATTTTCACTCGAAACAATCACAGTTTTTTTATTTACTGTTAACATCAGAAAATTTTCATGCAACTATAAGTTGATAATGACTCATTATCCATCCGTCCACACCTTACTACGGTCAATAACTATGTTGGAAATTTGAAACTTGTTTGATAATTCCTTGTATTATGGTTGAATTATTATAAAATCTATTTGCTTCAACTCAAGGATGGCTTTCTCAAAATCAAAAATTTTTTTTTTTCAATTAGAAATAATAGACTCGATATATCTGTATATATAGACGGTATGCATTAATATATACTCGGTATGTGCTTTTTCACATTCACAATCATAATGTATGCCTGCACGCTTATTTATCATTTAAGTTTAATAATTTCTTACAAAGTTGTGCATATACTGTTTTGTATGTTTAAATATATATTTATATATCTTAGTTGTATAAAAAAATTATTTTTTTATATAAAATATTCTTTGAAGTGATAGGCCTAGCTTGAATTAGATTGAATGTCTTTTACATCAATTAATTTTCAATCAACTAGAACTTGACTCAAATTAAAATTGAAATTTTTATGTCAAGTTTAGGTAGACTCGCCAACATAATATCATAGCCACCCCTCTTATCTCCAGTTTTACAAGAAAATTGTTTAACAATTACCTTACATTCTTACAATATGATGTATAGAGGTTACTGGTAACATCTTACAATTTATTAAATGTCATGCATAAATTCCATAATGCATTTGGAAATAGTTGTTATCTTGTGATGTGGTTTTTTTTTCTCTGGTTTGCCTACTTAATCTTACACCATTATGATGTTATGGCAGGCACGCAGGGCATTTGGTGCACTGAAGGGTATTATAAGGCTGCAGGCACTCATTCGTGGGCATTTGGTAAGGAGACAAGCTGTTGTCACGCTACATTCTCTTCTGGGAATTATCAAATTTCAGGCTCTGTTTCGTGGACAAAGAGTTAGATCTTCTGGTATTGGTCTTGAAATCAGAGCCAAATTTCCTTATAGGAAAGCTGCGGTAATAGTCTGAACCTTGCAAATGCCTTAGGATAATCTTATTATCTTTGTAATTTGTTATTGCCAGTCTTCCCTAGAAAAAATTCATCTATGATTACTTGTTCTTTGGGAAACTGTGATATCTGCTACGTAAGAATAGTCGTCCAAAATTTAATTTAATCTCTACAAATTAGCTCAGATGGTGCTCATTTATATGGTGTTGGTACTTGCGACCATTTACAATTATCAAATTTAAACACTGAAATGTTACTTGTGAGATCATACTTTACCAAAGCAAATTAGAAAGAGATCTGTAGTTCAAATGACATAGATCTAGTGGAAATGTTCATCGAGGAAAAAATGTGAATAATTTTCTTAATATCCTAGCTTGCGTGGTTTGCAAGTACTTGAGCTGTATTTGCATGATTGCACTTGGGTGGTTGTAATTGTTTTCTGAATGTACTTTTATTTATTTTGTTCACTTTTTTTCTTGTTAAGCTTCAGAAAAAGCAGAATGAATGATAAATTTTGTAGGACTGACTTGAAAATCCTTTTCGTTGTTCTTGGAAAAATGAATAGAATCTTCTAGTATTGGTCTTGAAGTCAGTACCAAGTTTCCTTACAGGAAGGCTATGTTAGTAGCCTGACCATGCAAATCCTTTAGGAATGAATAATGGCACAACCTTATCATCTTTGTAATTTGACTCCCATTCTTCATTAGAAAGACTTTTTCTATGATTACTTGTTTTTCCAGAAACTAAGATATCTGCTGCATATTACTGATTAGCCAAAATGCAATTTAAAATATCCAAATTATCTCAGATGAGGTGCTTATTTATGTGGTGTTGGTACTTGTGTGACCGTCTACCATTTTGAAATTTAAATCTTGAAATGGTACTTGTTAAATTAGAAAAGTGGAGGGTTGCGTTAGGTAGTCGACAGCCAGCGTAAAGACTTTCGAACAAAATGACATGAATGCCTTTAAGAAATTGGTGTTATATGCGTAGCGCGTCCCCTGGAGCGACGCGCTGTATGGCCTGAATACAGTGACAAGTGTGCAAGGGCCGCTGCACCGGCGCCTCGGGTTGCAGTGTTAAATACGGAAGGTTCCCACATCAAGGCGGATGTGGGCAAAGAAGCTAGTCCATGATACTAAAATTAGGATAGGACTTGAATAAGTTCCCTTACAGGTAATTAATGGAGTTAATAGATATTATGATTCATAGGATAATTAAATATTTTATGCATTCAGGAAACTAAGTGGTGCGAGAGAAGGCTAAGGAAATCGATAGTTTAGGATTTACAACTTTGTATTCGGGTAGGAGTCGTACTAGAAATGGTGTGGTATATTATAGATAGAGATTTAAGGATAATGTATTTATAAAATTAATATGATTGGTGGATAGAATTATAGCTTTAAGATGTTGTGAGTTGAGGATAAGATTGTTAATATTATAAGTGCTTATCTCCTCAGGTAGGTTTGGATATAAGTTCTAAATTAAATTTTTGAATGACTTGGAAGAGATTAAATCAAAATATACCTCTTGAAGAAAGAGTTTTTATTGGAGGAGATTAATATGGACATGTTGGTAAAGAGGTAGATGATTTTAAAACATTCATGGTGGCCATGGATTTTGGAACGACGATGAAGGTGGAAAGACCATATTAGATTTTTTGTTTAGCTATTTTAATGTATTTCTTATTTGCTAATACCTTATTAAGAAAAGGAATGAGCATCTCATCACTTATAAAAATGGATGTAGTACAACCCGATTGACTATTTTTCTTATTAGAAAATTAAACCGTTTAGATTGCAAATGATTGTAAAGTTATTCGAGTGAAGTTTATGTCCCAACATCGATTATTAGTTTTGGACTTTAAGATAACGGGCATAAAAATAAAAAATAAAGTAAAAACGTTTTTCGAGGATTAGATGGGGGCATTTAAAGAATATTAACCAAAATATTTTTGTGAGTAGATTTAGATTTAAGATTTTGTCCTGTGCATCAGAGGATGCCTAATGTTACTGTGGGAAAAAGTGGCTAGTGATATTAAGAAATTTGCAAAAGATGTGCTTGGAGTATTTAAGGGAAAAGCTCCTAATAGTAAAAATAGTTGGTGGTGGAATCCAATTGTTGCAAGAAAAGATTAAAAAATAAGAAAGATATTTATAAAAATTGTGTTTAATTTTTAAAAATTGCTTATAATTGGCGAATTATATAAGATGGCTCGTAAGGATTCTAAGAAAGCATTATGCGATGCAAAGACATTAGCTTTTTAGCGATTTTATTAATAGATTAAATACTAAGGAGGGAGAAAGATATATGTTAAGTTAGCACACAAAGGATGTGGAGTACGTAAGATTTTAGTTCAAGTGAAGTGTATTAAGGATGAATGATCAAAAAATAACCTTTTTTTAGAAGAGTGATATTAACAAAAGGTGGATTGAGATATTTTGCTAAACTTTTTAATGAGAGAGTGTGAAAATAAGATTTGACTATAGTGACCTTAGCACCCCTACAATGAAAGTAATAGATTTGTTTTTATCGGCGTATTAGTTAATACTGAAGTTAGAGGGGAGCTTTAAATAGAATGAAGGGTATGGAAAAGCTGCTGTTGGGACCTGATGATATTCCAATAGAGGTGTGGAATGCTTAGGAGATGAAGGGATTTGCTTTGGCTTACTAAACTTTTTAATACGTATTTTAGAAGCACTAAAAAGATGCCAGATGAGTGGAGACTTGAGTGTATTAATTCCTATTTGTTAAGACATAAAGGCGATGCACAGGAATTGCACGAGAGTTATAGCGTATTAGTTAGATGTGTCATACTGTTAAAAATTATGGAGCCGAGTTTAGGAAGAGCATAGTGCGGCGTGATACATGTTTCTCAAAATCAATTTGGATTCATGCCGGGTAGGTCGCACTATGGAGCATTACATTTATCAGAGGTTTTGATGAAATATAATAGAGGAAATAAGGAGGATCTACATATTGATATTATTGATTTAGAAAAAGCATTATGATAAAGTCCAAGAGATAGGATGCTAGGAGACATTAGTTCTTTATGAAGCAAGGAGTCAAAATGCCTTAATTCAAATCATTAAAGATATGTTATGGCAGGAGCTATTGACTTGTGTTCAAACACAAGGTGTCGTTTCTGACGCAAGTATTTTCTCCTATTTTCGGTGGTGGTTACATCAGGATCAGCTTAAGCCCATATCTTTTTTGCTTTAGTCATGGATGTTCTGCACTATACATTTGCAAGATGATTGTGAGCCTTGGTGTATGACATTCTTTTAATATGATGTATTCTTCTTGTTGTAAGAACTAGAGAGGGACGTTGAAGGTAAACTTGAATATGGAGGTTCAACTTAGAGTCTAAAGGTTATTCGGCTTGGTAGATCTAAAACGGAATAGTATGGAGTGTAATTTAGATAGTAATTAGTCCTAGTGAGGGATTGTGACTTTGGGGCGAATCAAGTCTATCTAACTAAAGAGTACACGTCTTTAGACTATCTTGGATCTATTGTTCAGAGTGATGGTAAATAGATGGGGACTTATCAGCAGAATTCAAGATTGGATTGGTTAAGTGGCGGAATGCATCGGGTTGTTATGTGATAGAAATGTACCCCTCAAACTTAGAGGGAAAATTCTATAGATGTAGTGAGGCCTGCATGCTTATATGGTGCGCTGAATGTTGGCCATTAAAAGAGAAGCATAATACTAAGTTTAATGTGGCAGAGTGAGAGGATGCTTAGATGGCATTGAGTGGCTTTTACCCTTAGAGATAGGATACGTAAATGAGCAGTAGACGTGAAAAGGTTGGAGTAGCCTCCAGTAGAAAGATAAGATAAGTAGAAGAGAGTGCGTCCTTAGATGGTTTTTGGTCACTATAAAAGGCGGCCTCACAGATACTACGACCCGGTTAGGGGAGTTAAGAGGTATTAGATTTGATTGTGTTAAGAAAGGTCAGTGGTGTGAGCCCTTACAAAAGACTTGGATTAGAAAATATTAGGAATGACGTTTCTTTATTAGATTAAACGGAAAATTTTGGCTTTTATATAGGACCACATGGAGAAAAGAAAAGGAGATTCAATTGTAGCCGACTCCACGTAGGTGGCATAAAGCTTGATGTTGTCTGTTTGTTTGTTGTTGTACTTTGTTTAATATTAAACCTTTGTTCTAGTGGATGAGCGATTGCCGACCTGTACTTTAAGCTACCCATAAGCTTGAGGGCCCTATAAAGTG
>NW_021428923.1:0-1031 GCF_001605985.2 Dendrobium catenatum
TGTTTTAATTTGTATAGATCTTTTGTAGGATAATGAGTCTTAGTGGAGTAGGAATTGGTTCTGAAGATGGTCAATCATAAATTAATATTAAAGATAACAAACCTCTATTATGTTACAAAAATAGGTAAAACATCAGAAGGGGGAGGCAATATTGCATTCAAATGCAATTTTTGTAATGCAACATACAAATGATTATATTATAGAGTGAAAGCTTATTTGTTGAAGATTAGTGGTCATGGAATCAAAGTTTGCCCGAAGATAAGCTCATCACAAATGGCTGAATTACAAAGAAAAATCAGTGAAGCTGAGCAAATGAGTAAAAAAGAGCTTCCAAAATAAATTCCACTTCCGAGCACTCATGATTCATATCCTTCATCATCTTCTTCAATTAGATGTGATGACAGTGCTGTAAACAAAGGGCCTTTTAGAATGGAGGGATTTGAACCAAAAAGAGGAAAACATGTTGTAGATAGTGCTTTGGAGAAAGCATTTAATTTACAAATGAGAGAACAACTATACGGGGAAATAGCTAGAATGTTTTACTCAGCTGGACTTCCTTTCAACCTAGCAAGGAATCCACATTACAAGAATGCCTTTACATACGCATGCAATAACAATCTTGCAGGATACGTGCCACCAGGATATAATGTCATTAGAATGAAGTTGTTGCAAAGAGAAGGATAATATTGAGAAGTTGCTCGAGCCTACTAGAGGAGTTTGGAAGGAAAAAAGAGTTAATTTAGTTTGTGATGGGTGGACAGATCCACAAAGAAGACCACTTATCAACTTCATGGTTGTAACAGAGAGCTATCCTATGTTTATCAAAGCTATGAACTGTGAAGGACAGTACAAGGATAAGTTCTTCATTTCTAATTTAATCAAAGAAGTTATCATGATGGTGGGGCCTTCAAACATCATTCTGGTCATTACTGACAATGCACCTATTTGTAGAGCTGCATGCCTACTTGTAGAGCAAGCATATCCTCATATTTTTTGGACACCATGTGTTGTGCATACACTTAATCTTGCTT
>NW_021428924.1:0-214 GCF_001605985.2 Dendrobium catenatum
TCTTTTCTAAATATTGAAAGTTAGAGGTGCTTTAAGGATTAGAGATATTTTTATGAGAGATTTTATAGTCTAGCTTATCATTCCTCTTGGAGGAGAGTAAACTAGAGGCCAACAAGTCATATATAATCTCTGCATTAATAACATGAAGCCAACTTACTATCTACAAGGTACATTAGTTATATTGGCAATAGTGTACATCAATCTTAGCCGGCTT
>NW_021428925.1:0-215 GCF_001605985.2 Dendrobium catenatum
TTTAAAGAAAATGATACGTTCATCCTGGACGAAAAAAGTTTGTCCTGGACGAAAATCATCGTTCGTCTGGACGAAAATATTTGGTACAGACGATCAAATTCGTCCAAAATATAACGGCTTTTCGTAATCAACACAACTTACGATGCGTCCCTTCGTACAGGCTTTCTGACTTGACCGATCGTACAGACGATCTAAAAGTAACTCGTTTAAATGTC
>NW_021428926.1:0-788 GCF_001605985.2 Dendrobium catenatum
TCTTTCATAAAATCACAGAGCTTAATAGGCCTCCTAGAGATTCATCCTCCTAGTAGTCTGGTAATATTCACCCAGACTATCAATAGCCTTTTGAGTCGCAGTCTTCTTCGCCATAGGCTTCTTCAACTTGGCTTTCTTCTTGGAAGACTTTGATTTTAATTTGCCAGACTTTGACGAGCTAGCTTGGCCAGGTTGCTGTTTAGAGGTGGATGCATTGGATGCAGGCAACCACTTTAGATTCAGTATCGGCTCAGTAGGAGACTTCCACTTGACACCAGGAACTCCTTCCAGCTGCTTCAGCATTTTTGTTGTCTTCTTAGAGACCACAGTCTCCCATTGTTCCTCTTGGACAAATTTTTTTGTTATTGTTTCTTTAGGCGAGAGTACGGAAAAGGACGTGACTACCCGTATGGATTCTTTTCTGGGACGAACCAACACATTATCTGATAATGTTAATTCTCCCCTCTTGTACATCTTTTCCAACCAATCTTTGAAGACATAACAATCTTCAATTGGATGACTAACTACCCGATGATATAGGCAGTAGTTTGGGTCGCCACTGTGTTTGGACTCTTCAGGTCTTTTGCATTCTGGCAATTCCAGACCGCTCTTGAGTGCTTGTCGGAATAGCTTGGCGACACTTTCCCTCTTAAACGAATATTCTTTATTCATTTTCTCCTTCAGAGAGGGGAACGTTCTATCACCAGTTCCTGCAGTCTTCCTCTAGCGCTCTCCTCCACCAGGAAAGGCTTGAGGTTTGTCATTTCCTCCAAGAACTAGTTTTGGTT
>NW_021428927.1:0-322 GCF_001605985.2 Dendrobium catenatum
GGTAAAATCTTTTGAGGAGAAAGTCATAATCTCAGTATTTGATAAATGGAAAAGGCCAGTTATTAGTCAGTATAGTATTCCTCCACCATAGATTCAAAAGTAATCATTTTAGTTTACTCCCCAGCGTCCTAAAGAGCCTTACTTGGCCTACAATAGAGAGAGGTTGGCTAGAACATACCCCTTTAAGAGAGAGTAAGTAAGAAAGATCTTTTGGAGTCTTAAGAAAAAGCCAGACTTTCAGTTTCCTGAAGCTAAAAGGCCAGAAGAGATAGACAAGAAAGATGACCCTATGTACTGTCCTTATCATAGCATGATGGGTCAT
>NW_021428928.1:0-816 GCF_001605985.2 Dendrobium catenatum
TCATGTAGCCGACCCCACGTAGTGGGATAAAGGCTTGTTGTTGTAATTGTTGTTGTTCTCTTCTCTTGCATATATAAGGTTACCTATATGCTTGTCCTAATATAACAATCGAATAAAAGGAAGGCCATTATGCCTTCTAACATTTAATTTGAATTTTGTTATTTTTTTATGTAATTCCTTCATGTTAGGAAAAATATGCCCTACTTCCCTGTGGGCTCCGAAAATTCGGCCCCGGCCTCCGCTCGCTTTTCTTTTTATTCGGCGAGGAAGTTTTAACGGAATAAGTTCTGAGGTATATTTTGGAAGGCAGATGGGTTTGTAGATAAGACACTACCCAGAGATTTCGCCCTCATTTTGTGAGGACTTTATAATTTGAGTTCTGGTTTCCTTGTGGTCTCCGAAAATTCGGCCCCGGCCTCCGCTCGCTTTTCTTTTTATTCGGCGAGGGAGTTTTAACTGATATAAGTTCCGAGGTAAATTTTGGAAGGCAGATGGGTTTGTAGATAAGACACTACCCAGCGATTTCCCCTCATTTTGCGAGGACTTTATGATCTGAGTTCTGGTTTCCTATAGGCGTAAGCTCCTATAGTTAATTACCCCTCTCAATCATGAGAGAGAGCTTTCGATTAAGGTTAGTCGTCAATCAGATACGTAGAGATACGTGTTATCTGACATATAGTAGCAGCATGGGTATGGAATTTTAGAAATTAGGTTTGGATTTGGGTATTTGGAAAGGTTTGAAAAGTTTGATATTTAAAATATGAAATTTCATCTCCTAGCACTTAAAGCGGATGGTGGAGGAATGGATGATAGACC
>NW_021428929.1:0-250 GCF_001605985.2 Dendrobium catenatum
ACTTTTAGTGACAAAATTTGCAGCCAATTTTTCTTTTGGTCGCTAATATCTAGATTCCTTATTATTTAGAGGCCACACTTACTTTTGGTCACTAAAAGATATCTTTAGCGACCAAATTTTTTTTGTCTCTAAATTTTTTATCGCTATTGATCCATTTTCTTGTAGTGCATGCGGATGCATCTTCAACTTGTTCAGCCAACCAAACTGATAATCCGTCATCCCGAATTTGGCCCGGTACGCCAGAGCAGTC
>NW_021428930.1:0-816 GCF_001605985.2 Dendrobium catenatum
GAGGAGATATCTATGGACTTCATTGATGGGCTACCCCACTCTGAGGGATTCATATTGATTTTGGTGGTAGTGGATAGATTGAGCAAATATGCTCATTTTATTCCTCTACGCCATCCATACACCGCGGTGACAGTAGCGTCAGTCTTCATCAGGGAGATAGACTACACGGAGTACCAGAAGCGATAGTCTCGGACAGAGATAAAGTGTTCCTCAGCCATTTCTAGAAGGAATTATTCAGACTGCAGGGGACAGTGCTAAAGAGAAGTACAGCGTACCACCCACAGACGGATGACTAAACAGAAGTAGTCAACAGGAGCTTGGAAACTTATCTGAGATGCTTCGCATCAGAAACACCCAAGCTATGGGCTAAATGGCTATCATGGGCCGAGTACTGGTACAACACCTCTTTTCATTCAGCCTCTCAGATGACTCCATTAAGGTGTTGTACGGAAGGAATCCACCCCACTTGGTGCATTTTGGGAGTAGCAGCACACCCGTGTCTTCAGTAGAGGAATATTTGGAGGAGAGGAATAAGACACTGAAAGAGTTAAAAAGACATCAGTTGAAGGCTCAACAGATTATGAAGAAACAGGCTGATGGGCATCGGAAGGATATTCAGTTTGAGGTGCGCGAGAAGGTATTTTTGAAACTCCGCCCATATCGATAGAAAACGATCGCCAATCGGAGGAATGAGAAGCTTGCTCCAAGGTACTTCGGTCCTTATGAAGTACTGGAGAAAATTGGAGTTGTGGCATATCGTCTGAAGTTACCACCAACATCGACGATCCATCCAGTTTTCCATGTATCCCAGCTAAG
>NW_021428931.1:0-201 GCF_001605985.2 Dendrobium catenatum
TAACAAATAATATACTTCACAATCATATAGCCCGCAACAGAGACAAAGTACTTTTTTAATTATAGTTTTTCTCTCTGGCTACCATAAATTCCTTCAATTTACAGGAAGAATTTTTACCTTATAAAACAGTCAAAGTAGAAATGGAAGTAGGGCGGAGCACATTGTCTATTTTATGTTGTTCGCTATCCCAATTTTGGCTAC
>NW_021428932.1:0-335 GCF_001605985.2 Dendrobium catenatum
TTCGAGCTCTCTACTTTGATTGCCGCCCAATCTAACATCAAAGGAACAGACACACCCACTGTCTGTAGTTCACCCAAACATCTGGACAAGGCATCAGCAGCTTTGTTTTCCCCGCCTGGTCTGTACTGAATTTCAAAGTCATACCCCAGCAATTTTGAAAGCCACCGCTGATGCTCTTCAGTCACCATCCGTTGCTCTAACAAGTACTTCAGGCTCCTCTGATCAGTCCTGACAATAAAGTGTCTGCCCAATAAGTAAGGTCTCCACTTCTAGATGGCCAGTACAATAGCCATCAACTCTCTCTCTCGTAGACAGACTTCAGCCTAGCCCGGGAC
>NW_021428933.1:0-269 GCF_001605985.2 Dendrobium catenatum
TCATCTTATGGGCTAACATATGTTCACTTTTTGACAAGACTCTCCTTTTGGCATGTATTTAGTCTCTTTACCTTCCTAACATGTGTTGGGTGTTTTTTTTTTACCACTCAGCACGTGTTGAAAGGTTGAGATTAGTCTACAAGCCTTAAGTTTCAAAATAACAGACTCTTTCAATTCCTTTTGAAATGAAATTTAATTTCAATCCTCTCTTTAACTTTCAGAAAATTCAAACGGCTGGCCAATTGATCTTCTCTTTCGACCGAGCGTTG
>NW_021428934.1:0-455 GCF_001605985.2 Dendrobium catenatum
CAACACAAGTTACTTGCATTGGATGGTTATATAGCTATAGTTTGACAACTTGATTCAATAGCAATCTTTACATTTCTTTCATCTTATATGGACCTACTTGTCAATATCAAATGCAACTTTTCCTTGACATTGAATCTTCTAAGATAGCATTTAGAAAATTTTAGACAAGTATGAAATGGAATAAAATATTAGCACTCGAATATTTACTATTTTAAAATGCTAATTATGCACCCATTAACCTTCAAATCAATATAAGCATCTTTATGTTGATTAACATACACAACTTTTGAAACAAGATGCTCATTATCACTTTTCAATTTGAAGTTAAAATATTCTCAAGTTTTCTCAAATTGTTTATGAAATTAACACCCTTCATGATTTAATAATGGATCAAATAATTTTATTATTCTTGAAATGTGAGGTATTGATGAAAACCTCTATTTGAACCACATATC
>NW_021428935.1:0-210 GCF_001605985.2 Dendrobium catenatum
CTTCCTTATACGCCAGATTCTCCTGAATCTCAACCTCATCAGCTGATACCTTCTTCCCAGAGTCTGAAACCCACTTCCTCAGAGTGGATACGTGAAACACGTTGTGCACATCAGGCATCGAATCAGAAAGCAACAGTCTGTAAGCAGATTTTCCAATTCTTTCCAAAATCTCAAACGGTCCAACGTACCTTGGACTCAGCTTACTCACTT
>NW_021428936.1:0-225 GCF_001605985.2 Dendrobium catenatum
GGAGATTGTAGCACTACAAGTTCATTGCTCGTATTGTTGACACATTCTTCAGGAGTTTTCTTGTGAGTCAACACATTCATTAGGAGTCTCCTCCAACATGAAAATTGCAGGCTTTATATTGTTCATGTTTAAGTTAAGGGTTTTGTAACATAACTTGCAATCAAGTTACATATTCATCTTAATTATTTCTTGTGGGTGAGATGTAAGAATTTACCCCTAGCCCAC
>NW_021428937.1:0-234 GCF_001605985.2 Dendrobium catenatum
CTACTTCAAATCATCAATGGCCTCCTCAAGCAAAAGATAAAAGGTGTTGGTTAAGAAGCCCCATAGGAATGCCTCAGAAAACTTCCTATCCAAGGAAAATGAGGAATCCTTTCCTCGTTTTGCATCTGCAAAAATAACACCCTCTCGCATTTTGATTCAAAGCGAGATTCACTTTAAGGTAATGCACATTTTTGCCTCCACTCAGTTTCAATTCATCCTTTCTCTCATCCACTT
>NW_021428938.1:0-247 GCF_001605985.2 Dendrobium catenatum
TTTTGTATATTCTGCTTCTGAGGATGAGCATGCCAGACACTTGAGCATTGTGTTGGAGACTTTGAGGCGGCATCAGTTGTATGCCAAGTTCTCCAAGTGTGAGTTCTGGCTGAGGAGCATTTCTTTTCTGGGGCATGTGATTAGCGGAGAAGGCATTTCTGTTGATCCCCAGAAGATTCAGGCAGTTGCTGATTGGCCGAGGCCGACTACGGTATTTGAGGTACGTAGTTTTTTGGGCATGGCCGGA
>NW_021428939.1:0-200 GCF_001605985.2 Dendrobium catenatum
ATGAATCCTTTCACTACACGGATCTTGGGTCGTTATATGGCTGTTGTAAAACCTTGATAGGATTCCGGCAAGCCATTAAGTGTATTCATTATAATATCTTCAGGATCTATATTGTAACCGGCGACTGTAAGAGCATCAACCTTTTGCTTGATTTCGGTTAAGCATTGCTGCATTGTCTTATTTGCCATTGAAATGAAGTT
>NW_021428940.1:0-262 GCF_001605985.2 Dendrobium catenatum
CTCTATCTGAACTACGCCGTTTCAATACCTGGTCATTGATTTTGAAAATAGCTTTAATATTCATATAATGAAAAAATAAACATATAATCCTTGATAGAAAAAGGGTTAAAAGGATCCATCTTTAGAATAAAAAGAAATAAGTATCTTTTAAGAATTTTTCATCAATCTCTAAAATTAAAATGTAAATGTACTCTGGTATTTGTCATCGTAGAGGATCCAAAAAACGGAGAGCGAGCCATCTTGTACATTTCTGATTTGCGTG
>NW_021428941.1:0-255 GCF_001605985.2 Dendrobium catenatum
GAGATAGAGAAATAAAGTAAGAGAAATAAATAAATAAAAAAGTCCAAAACAATTTTTTTTTGTTAACTTTGTGTTGGAGAGGAGGTACAACACATTTTTTTTTAATTTTAAATGCAATTATTTTTCTTAATTTTTAATAAATAATTTAGAATGAGAATATTTTAATGTGTTATTATGTGTCAAAAAATTTCACAATTTAATTTATCATAATCAATTTAAAAATACATCTTTTTCATAATTTTTTTTGCTAATATA
>NW_021428942.1:0-984 GCF_001605985.2 Dendrobium catenatum
TAAGTTAAACTTTAAATATTAATGAATTAGGAATTTTTGTTAAATATATTTTAGGAGTTAAATGATCACTACCTTTGTTTCACACCGATGCCGTGAAGTTTATTTCACCTTCCTTGGGGCTAAGCTAATAGCCTCGTAGGCCTGGGTCCCCAGTAGCAATTTATTTTAAATTGGTTGGAATTAAAGGGGTGAATTAATATTAGGGGAATTGATTACTGATTTTAATAGGTTGGTTGAGAATTTTAATAACCTATTAAAAGGATTTTAGAGGTTGGAGAAGTTAATGGGTTTTAGGGGGTTATCCGGATATGTTAACTGAGGATTCAAAACTTGACTTTTAAAATTAAAGTTAATCTTAAGGGTTTAAAATTTTTAATAAATACTAGACCTAATCATGAGTTGTTAGACAGGTGGCACACTCAATTTAGAATTTTCTACGAAAAGTTATGATTTTTAGAAGTTTTGGCCCGTTTTGACCTAAGGTCACCTAAGATGTTGAGTCCTTGGTTTTAACTAAATTATGGAGGTTTAATATTTTTAGAGAGTAATGGATTCTAATTGAAGTCATTGGCCATTAAGTTGATTAATCAAAATTTTTTTATAATTATTAGTGAATTTTAGAAATTTAACACATTCGTAAGGATTATCAAATTACTACGACTAAGGGGTCTGCAGGGTTTGAACCCAAATGAGCCCTAAACTCCTTGGGATCAATTCCAAAGGCCATAAATGACCTAAGGACATATGAACAAGTGTTTAGAGCTCTTTTGGGATATTTAGGATTTTTAATATTAATTAAAATTGATTAAACCCTAATTACCTAAGGATCAAGCTAAGACAAATCTAGAGATCAATTTAAGAGGGTTTCAATTCCTATTGATTAGGGGATTAATTAGGAACAATTAAGGACATTTTAATTCATTTTACAAATTAAGAATAGCTCATTATCAATTAATTGGGATTAAGGTCATTTCTAAGAAGGAT
>NW_021428943.1:0-436 GCF_001605985.2 Dendrobium catenatum
GGAGATGTCTATCAATATCATCAGATCTGACGGTAGATGCTCTGCTCTGAGTCTCGCTCATCATCTGAGCAACAAGTGTCGCAAACTGAGACAGTGTATCAACACCGGCCACTGGGGCTGTACTCCCCACTGGTGCTGCCTGACTGGCACTCTTCCCGTCTGTCATGTCTGGGTCCATACAAAAAATAAAAAAAAAATCCAAAAAACTATCACAAAAACAACACAATAAAAAGCCAAACAAACCAAAACTACCCTAGACAGACTCACTTACAGATCACTTCCAATATCTCTGTCTTACACAATTCAAATTTCAAAGCCATTGCTCTGATACCACCAAAGCTTGTCACGACCCGACCCGACCGGGACGAATCCCACCCGCACCGGGCCGCGACCAGCCATACAAACAAACCAGGATCTGGCTTTGGAATTTGCTTCG
>NW_021428944.1:0-346 GCF_001605985.2 Dendrobium catenatum
AACTACGACATGTTCTCCTTCATGGATGGATCGTCAGTGTACAATCAAATCAAAATGGCGCCCGAAGATGAAAAGCATACATCGTTCAGAACACCCATCGGGATTTTCTGCTACACAGTCATGCCCTTTGGCCTGAAGAACGCTGGTGCCACCTTCCAGCGAGCGATGAATCACATATTTGATGATTTGATACATCAGAAGGTCGAGTGTTATGTAGATGACCTTGTTGTTAAAAGCCTTGGCCGAAATGATTACTTAAAAGATCTCAGAATCGTATTTAAGAGAATCAGAAAGTTTGATCTGAAGATAAATCCTCTCAAATGTGCTTTTGGGGTTTCCTCCAGCA
>NW_021428945.1:0-222 GCF_001605985.2 Dendrobium catenatum
AGTAACAATGAATCTATAAGCATAAATCAATGAATCTGTAGGCAACAGTGTCAGTGATTCTATACTGTTCATGTCTATTCATGTCCATGCTATCAATGCAATATCTATATCCATCCATTTCTATATCAATGCTCAATGTCGATGCACGTACAGCAATCAATCAGTGAAATCAATGAAATCGTACTATCTAGTAAATCCAATCAAAGTCGATAAAGTAGGAAT
>NW_021428946.1:0-215 GCF_001605985.2 Dendrobium catenatum
TTCCAAGTTGGGTACTCACCGCGAGACTCTTTATGATTTTCCAATCTTGCCCAAAATTGAAGAGCCTGGCCTTTGAGGTGCGATTTAGCGATGCTAACCTGGTGGGATTCAAGGATTTGACATGATTCAAAATAGTCATCTAGTTGTCTAGCCCATTCTCTAAAGTGGTAAGGATCCAAGGAACCATCAAAGGTTGGCAGCCGATAGGGTGACTC
>NW_021428947.1:0-240 GCF_001605985.2 Dendrobium catenatum
AGTTACGCGGTAAAATCTTTGTCAGAAGAAAATAATACCAGAAATTCGCTAATGGAAACAAAAATCGAGACAGAAAAGTCATCAAAATCCACATTTCTGAAAATTGAGAAAGGCGGAATGTGTCTTACCTCGAGTCGATCAACTTTCCCAACTACGTCGACAGACGAAAGTAGCCCAAAAATTCACTTTTCTTCTTTTCCCTTCGTTTCTCTTCAAAAATGACGTTAATCGGATATTTAT
>NW_021428948.1:0-1215 GCF_001605985.2 Dendrobium catenatum
TCTCTCTATCTATCTCTCTCAATATATATTTCTCACCCTCCAACACCCTCTACATCCTCTACTCCACACCCACCCCCAAATTACCTTGTTTTTCCATACTCCACAACCCAACCCATTGAACTGTGCCATAAATAAATGTATGCTACCAGCAAGTTTGTTCTGTAGTCAAATTAAACAGGCTCAAGTTCATCTCAGCGCTCCCCATGACAAAAGCAAAAAAATAAGAATGTACACAAAAACTGATGCACATTCATGAGGCACCAACTTCTGTAAATCAAATTACCAACAGGCTGAACTGGAAAGCGGTATCAAATAGCAGGGGAATATGACAAGAAGTCATTAGAGATTAAGCAAAATAAAAGTTGGGAAAAGTCAACCGCATGGAGCATGACAACAAAAACGATGCTGGAGAATGAGCAGCATCCACTTCCCATCCCTTAGGAAGTCTTCGATGACTTCATTAAGAGGATTGCCTAGACTGGCCGTCTTCTAGGGCAGGTAGGAGTGGTCGAAGGAAGATGGACAGTAAAGAATGCTCCATATAGAGTTACAGTGGGCATTGTACGTGTATAATTAAATCAGTTCCTCGCTTATTTTTTAACTAATATTATGTTAGTGATGCGTGTGGTACTTCATCAAGAAACTTACACACTGTCATCATACACACTGTCATCATTTCACTGATTTCCTTGATAATATTATGAGTAATTGGAAAAAAAAAGCACAGCTTATAGGTTGCTTAAACAGCACAGAGCAATCATCACTTTTGCTTCTTTCAAATATATTTGAATGAAAAGAATCCAAGGACATTTTCCAAGGGTTTGATTAAAGCTCTTCATTTGCCATAAAAGATACCTCTAGAATAAAGAGTTTTTATTGGAAAAGATTTAAATGGACATGTTGGTAGAGAGGTAGATGATTTTAAAAGCATTCATGGTGGCTATGGTTTTGGAACAACAAATGAAGGTGGCAAGACCATATTAGATTTTTTATTAGCTTATGATTTTTCAATTGCTAATATCTTATTTAAGAAAAGTAATGAGCATCTCATCACTTATAAAAATGGATATAGTACAACCCAGATTGACTATTTTCTTTTAAGAAAATTAGATCGTTTAGATTGCAAAGATTGTAAAGTTATTCCGAGTGAAAATTTATGACCCAACATCGATTATTTATTTTGGACTTTAAGATAAAGGGGCAGATAATAAAAAA
>NW_021428949.1:0-255 GCF_001605985.2 Dendrobium catenatum
AGATTCATTGATTCATAGACACTATGTATACTACTGACACTGATACCGATACTACAGATCCATTGATACATCGATTCATTACATTGATTCATAATACCAATCATTGATTGATTGATTGATTGGGTTGATTGTTTATTGAATTATCGATTTGATTGTTGTATATGAATTTATTGCATTGATTAATCGTATTAATTGATTTCAATTGTATTAGCCGATTATATTGATTTGATTTCAATTGATTTTACGATGTATTGA
>NW_021428950.1:0-342 GCF_001605985.2 Dendrobium catenatum
ACCTATCCGCCTCGCCGTAGGTGTCGCACCGGGTTCCCTTCCCATCATGCTAGAGAAAAGCATGTATTTGGCTCGACACGAACGTTGAATGCGGGGTTTTAAGTTTAGGGAGTTATACCTTCGTGGAGAAGCCACGATAACGATGCACAAAATTTCTTTTTCACCTTTTTTTTTTCTTTTTTTTCTTTTCGTTTCTTTTTCTTTTTTTGCATTTTTCTCTTTTTTTTTTAAATCTCTCATTTTTCTTTCCTTTTTTATCTTTTTTTTTTCTTCTCTTTTTGTCTCTCTCTCTTTACATATATATAAAATCTATAATAATGATTTTAATTACATAATATTAAT
>NW_021428951.1:0-226 GCF_001605985.2 Dendrobium catenatum
TAAAAAAAAACCAATACTGTATGGTCTGAACTGCTGCATAGATCCCCGCGTTGTATACATCATGGAGCAAATAATCTTCTATACTGCTTCAAATATTATTGATAGTTATTTACATTTGATGTTTTATTTATTGTTTTGCTTTATTCCTCGCGACAAAATGATTTTGATGGCTTTTAATACCCCCCTTTTTTTTATTCCCTTTCTTGGGTTGCTGTGGTTTGCTAAA
>NW_021428952.1:0-306 GCF_001605985.2 Dendrobium catenatum
TTCCGCAATATTATGATTTGAAAAATTAGCCATGGATTTAAATTCAAAAGCTTTTAAAAACTAGATTTTATGAACACTGCTCTGATACCACTTGAAAGTTCAATAGGGATGTTAGGCCCTATGAACAGACCCAAAGTTAATTAAGAGGGAAAGGTGAATTGGAAAAGAAGAATATCTTTCAATAAAAATACAAATCAAGACCAATATCACTACAAAGAAAACCAAATACGGAAATTAAATGCGGAAGTAGTAAAGGAAAGAACACATCAGATTTATAGTGGTTCGATCAAACCTTGACCTACATCC
>NW_021428953.1:0-1251 GCF_001605985.2 Dendrobium catenatum
CATAGGAAACTCCTACAAATCTTTTCCATCTCATTCATCATAGATTTAGACACAACTGTGTGAGACACAACATAAACATATGTTGGAATCAGTACATCATTAATCATCGTAATCCTCCCAGCTAAGGACAGATGTTTGATCCCCCAAGCCAACGTATGGTTTCGCACCTTCTGAATAAGTGGAGCAAAATCCACCTTTGTAAGCCTTCTCAAAGCAAACTTCAACCCCAAATATTCCATCTCCTCCACTCTTCTACATCCTGCAATCTTGGCCAACCTGGACTTTGTAGTAGAAGAAACCTTCTTGCTGAAAAGGATGGCACATTTACTTATATTCACCCTCTGTCGCGTCCATGAACAATAATCTTCCATGATGGAGATGATCCCAGGTAACTTTTGAAGAGGTCCAACACGACCCATTTCCTTAGTGTGCAATTCTCTGGAATCCCTACTCTGCTTGTTCAACCCTTTCTTAACACCAGCTTTGCCATCTGAAAATCTTAAAACTTTGGGAACCAATAGCTTAGCAGGGGAGGACAACATATACTTGTGGTTTCTCCTCAACATCCTCAAATTCTCACCGACCTGATGTACATTATTAATAACATCCACCTCTGTATCTATCAAATTTCGCAACCCAACCAATCTGTCATCCTGAACTTGGCTTGTGCCATACTACTAGAGCCCTCCTGTTTCAATCCACCTGGTTTCAACTTGCTGTCAACCAACATATCACTAGGTAATTTATTACCTGAAGGAGTAACCTCCATCATCTGATTTTCAGATTCAGAAGAATCTTTAGCCACACTCCTAGCATTTCCCTTCTCATGAAGAACATCAACCTCCTTCTGTGTTTTACTAACTTCTCTCCATACCGTTTTAAGTGCCAAAACAGCCGGCTTACTATCCCTCATGATAGTTTTAGCACCAGCTCTAGCATTTGGTCTCTTTCTCCTTGTGACAATTGTCCATTCCCCATGATCATATCTACATCTGTAGAGCCAACAACTTCATGAATTTTCCCAAAATTCTATCTAGAATCTGCACCCTTGAATCCCAAAGAATAACTCGAGCTACCACCTGATGAATTAGCGGCCACACCCAATCCATCAGCATTAGAACAGACCTGATCCTTCACTTCACCAATTTTCAAATCCTGTTGCTTAGGACATGCCTGCACCTCCTTACATAATTCATCCTTATGTCCCACCTTATCACAGTTCAAACATATCAGAGGGATCCCTTCATACTC
>NW_021428954.1:0-267 GCF_001605985.2 Dendrobium catenatum
GTGCGGCATGACGTCGTGGTCGAGCTGGAGCTACGGCCAGTGCATCTTCTCCTTCTTCTTCATCAAAGACGGGTTCTTCAGGCTCATGTCTCCGATGAAAGAGGATACGGAAGGAAGCATCCGTATAAAAAATAGGAAGCATGTCGGGTTCACCGGGGTAGGATAATTGATATTTATGGTAGAGGATATATCTTATTAGGTGACCAAGAGACAGATTCTATTTCCGTCGGGTGGTGGGAAGACGAACAAAAGTCATGTGCCGAATAT
>NW_021428955.1:0-418 GCF_001605985.2 Dendrobium catenatum
ATGTAATTATTAAAGATGTTTGATGTAATGAAAACTTATAATTATTCATATATGAATTTTTGTTTTTTAGCCAATCTCACGTAGTGAGACAAAAGCTTGATGTTGTTGTTGTTATGAATATATTGAAAATTAATCAAATAATTAGATTAAGTGCTGAATTAATGTCTCTATATTGCTGATTAATTTGATCGTATATATATTACATATTTCAGTTATCTAAGCCTCAAGACTCTTATACATAATTACTTCATCATAACTGACGCTCTGTTAGGGTTTCGGATTTTGCTCGTTTTTGGGCTTCGTTCTTGTGGTTTTCGCCTGGATCCTCTTGGATCTGCTTAGGGAAGTCCTTCATTTCTTTTATTTCTGCATTCCGGTTGGCTTGGCTTTGGTTGTTCTTTTGGTGATCTTAGGGTGG
>NW_021428956.1:0-299 GCF_001605985.2 Dendrobium catenatum
GCTCAACCTTAATCTTAAAATCCCCAAAGAAAACTACTATTTTTAAAATATGTTTTTTCAAAATTCCACCAACAAGGCTAGATTAAGTTTCCTCTTATGTCCTGGATTGCGGATTGTGGTTAAGTGATCAATGTATCAAAAAATTAAGTCCGCGGTATTAAATTCTCTATGAGCCCTGATGTAGAAAGTTGTGAGGGAAAGTAGAAGGGTGATGTGGACTCGGTCCCCGGCTTTTGGAATTATGGAGGTGCGAAGGACATGCTGGATTATCCTAGCATCTTTGACTAAAGAGCTAGTCT
>NW_021428957.1:0-251 GCF_001605985.2 Dendrobium catenatum
ATTTGATTGTACCCCTTAGCCACCAATCTTGCTTTATCCCTCACTACCACTCCTGAATCATTCACCTTGTTCTTAAAGACCCACCTTGTCCCAACTACACTTTGTCCCTTAGGTCTTTCTAGAAGCTCCCAAACATCATTCCTAACAAATTGATTCAATTCTTCTTACATTGCTAAAATCCAAAACTCATCAGTAAGGGCTTGGTTAATGGTGATGGGTTCAGTCATAGAGATAAAGGCAGAGTGGTTCAC
>NW_021428958.1:0-568 GCF_001605985.2 Dendrobium catenatum
CTGCAAGAATTCAAGATCTCCTCCAAAGATCCAACAGAGATCATGGGCGAATAGGGAGTGGTTTGAATGGACGGCCGATATTAAACCCTTCGATCGTGCACCGTTTGTTGGACATTTGGAGGCCTTAAAGATGTCGGAATTTGGCGATCTTAGGCTCGTTGGATTTGTCTCGTCAAGCCACTTGATTCGAATATAAGCTCGTTAAAATCAGAGACCGTTTGGTAACTCAAATTGCGGTTTGAACCTTCCAACAGCGCTTTGGGTCCTTGATTCGGACTCATTTGGGCTCGGATTGGGTTGAACTTGGTGCCGTTGGGTTCGTATTTCCGAGACGCTCAGTTTGACTATAGGCTCGCTGAAATTGGAGTTCTGGTGCTTCCGGATTTAATTTTTGAATTTTCCAACTAGCATTTGCCTCGAGATTTGTGTCCGATCAAAATAATTTTATGACGACGTAGCAAAATATATTTAAAAATTAATTTAAATTGCCATTATTTAATATATTGTAATATTTTTAAATTAATTCTATATTAAAAAAATAAAATAAGAAACAAAAATTTTTAATTTA
>NW_021428959.1:0-646 GCF_001605985.2 Dendrobium catenatum
CAATTCATCATAAGTTAAGTCACTTACTTCTTCTTGAGTTGACTGATCAAGACTTTCTGCCATCAAGCAAAGATTGGTGACTTCTTCTTCTTTTTTAGTTTCTGATGAATCTGGAGCAGAGTCCGCCCAAAAAGCTTTTTGAAACTTTTTCTAGCCCTTCTTTACAGTTGGTTTCTCCTCTACCTTCTCTTTGCTAGGAGTGGCTTTGAGTTTTGGGTATTCAGTCTTAATATGTCCAGGTTTCCTGCATTCATAACAAATCACTTTATTAGAAACTTTGTCATTTTTGTTAAATTTATCTTTATTCCATTGCTGGCGTCTCTTCTGCTTCTTCTTCAAAAAGCTTCTAAATTGACTAGTCATCAAAGCAATATCGTCTTCATCATCAGGTTGTGAGTGTTCACTCTCAGACTCTTCGACTTTCAGTGCTATGTTCTTCTCCTTTCGTGGTTCACCTGCATCAATATTTATTTGACTAACTCCTTTCTCGTAAGCAATAAGTGAACCAAAAATATTGTCAATTGAATAAATGTTTAGATCTTTAGACTCTGTAATTGTAGTAATTTTTGCATCATAAGCAGTATGTAAACAACGAAGAATCTTATTAATCATTTCAGCATTTGTTAGTTCCCTACCAAGTGCATGC
>NW_021428960.1:0-319 GCF_001605985.2 Dendrobium catenatum
GTTAAACATTAAAACATTGAAAACAATTTTAGATTAAAAATCAATAAGTTTATAATTTTAAATAAATAAATAAACTAATAAATTAGTGACACTTACACAACCTTGCACTCGAAACTTAATTTAGGTTAGGGTATTGTGATGATTTGAATGTTATATTCGATGATTCAATGTTTTGGAAGAGGTATGCAAATATTTAGGATAGTTAAATGCTTTGTCAATGTGACGTTGTACATTTAGGTGGGTAATTTGATGTCTTGGGATAGCAGCCTTTTGGATGTTCTGTTTTTTTTTGGGGAATTTAGGGGCGTAAGCCCATAAC
>NW_021428961.1:0-655 GCF_001605985.2 Dendrobium catenatum
CCAAACCCCCAGCCTTTTGTTCTTTATCCATGCCAGTAGAAACATTTTCAATACCTCAGGATTTTGGAATACCTCCAATCTTTGGTACAGACTCCTTCCTCAAAATCCCAAAGTTTCTCCTTTTATTTCTTTTGTTATTAACCAAAACCCAAGGACCCAAGTAGAATCCTCCATAGGGCCTTTAGCTACAGCTTCTTCAGCAACTTTTTTATGAATAGAAATCTTCAATAATTCTCCAACATCTTCATTAGCCTCCTTCACCTTACAAGCATCAATCAAATGACCAATCCTTCCACATTTGAAGCAAAAAGAAGAAATTTTTTATACTCCACCTTTTGAAAAAAATTTCCATTCATTCCTTCCTCCCAACACCTGTTGGAAGTTGTCGGTCTAGTTGAATTTGGACGAGTACTCTAGCAAACTCCCTTATCCCCCATTGAAACATATCCCCATCAATCAAAAGCAATTTACCAATAAGAGAGGTTATCCTTGATACATTGATTTCATCCCAACAATAAAGCAAAAAATTGGGCATCCTAATCCAGATTAGAGAAGATAATCCCTTAAGAGAATCATAATTAAAATTAGGATTCCATTTATCAAGTCCAATGATATGTCCGTTCACAAACCATGGCCCACCCGATAAAACATTCTC
>NW_021428962.1:0-1081 GCF_001605985.2 Dendrobium catenatum
TTATTTTTTAATAGATACAACAATATTATACTTGAAAAGGTTGGAGAAGCATTAATGGATGGAGAGATTCGTCTTAGAGGGTTTGGACTAAAAAAATGTTAGCTATCTGATGACGATTAAGATAGTAGGTGTTTTAGATATGGCCTACGTTAAGAAATTAACTTAGAGATATACCTCAAAAGACTTGATTAGAAAACAGAAAAAAAAAAGCATTTTTATCACATTTAAACAAGAATTTGACTCTTAATGAATATGAGACAATGGAGAAAAAGAATTCATTTTGCCAAGCCCACCTAGTGGGAAAAAGGCATGATGATGATGTTGTTGATACATAATTATTATATTTATTGCATACATATTAATATCTTTTAAATAATAAATGTATCTTATTGTTATATTAATATGTATTAACCCCCCCCCCATGTCATTGTTGATACTTCTTCATTACCTTTATTGCTTACATATTGGTATTTTTTAAATAATAAATGTATCTTGTAGTTATATCATTATGCATTACCCCCACCTCGAAGATGTGTTGTTGTTGATACTCCATTATTATATTTAGCATCCGTACTTTTTTTTTTTTTGGACATTGCAGATTAACCCGATGGTAAGCTTGTCTCGAATGAATGCTTGCTGCAACCCAAGTTGCGGTCATAACTGGAGAGCTGATGGTCAAAGCATTGCTTGATGATTGCTTGTTGTTTAATAATTACATTGACTAATATGAGAGTAATGACAATAAAAAAATGGGCGAAGAGCTTCATCCTTCCTATTTATCATTTTAATTGATCCTCTTGAAAACTAAACTATGGAATTATTTTACTGAATAAAAGGAGATAATTACTATTTAATTCATTGTTTTGGCAAGGGTTTGCGAAATTTGATATCACTATACCAACCCTACATATAATCATTGATGAGAAAAAAAAAAAGTTTTCTTGTTTTGTATGATCAAACTAAAAATGTTTGCTTATAATTTGTACTTTCCACGTTTATATAATTTTTATCTCATGGGATAGTCTGATAAAAAATTTATAATAATAATTTTCTTAGGTAAATTGTTTGATGAATCAAATTT
>NW_021428963.1:0-256 GCF_001605985.2 Dendrobium catenatum
CGAACCTCCTTCCTCTCACTTGTTCGCACTCGATTGCCAATCTTCACTCTGTAGCCGACTTCCGCCCCATATTCTAACCTGTCGACTTGCTATAGCCCCGATAACTGCACTCGATCAAGCTGACAACCTGCCGCAAGCTCTTGATCGAACATCTTGATCTGTCGATTCCTTCAACCATCCGCACCTTGCCCGATCCTTACTCCTTTGTATTGATCTGACCTGTATTGGGCCCGGTCTAATCAGCCGAAGGCCCGAT
>NW_021428964.1:0-267 GCF_001605985.2 Dendrobium catenatum
ATAGATGAAGCTGAAGAAGATGATGAAGATTCTCTTCCCAAAGAAGTATGTCGGGTCATCTCAGTGGCGCCGAGTACCTCGATAAAAGAAGAATACATAGAAGAAGTACCCTCTGAATCCTGTATGATAGTTTTGCCAATGGATTACAATTCGGAGGAGGATTTGTATTTTCCAGAGGGAGACGAATCAGACCCTAGCATAGCATCTCGGATGGGACATGTAAATCTGGATGGTGATTTTGAATCAACAGATGAGTCCCTAGATGCA
>NW_021428965.1:0-257 GCF_001605985.2 Dendrobium catenatum
GAATTTCCGCCGAAACGTGCGCCAGAAACTTATATTTCCATCAGATTTTTGTATGTTCTGGTGGATTTAGTCCACCGGTAATGACGAGTTTTGCTGTAGTGTACTGAGAAATACTGAGAAAACCACTAACATAGCATTCCCGGGTTCCGCTCGGGGTCAAGTCGTTGGGCCGCGCGGTAAAGAGTAAGAGCACGTGGCGACATGTTATTAGCGGCCGAATGTAGATCTACATCCGGTCAGAGGACGTAATAATTGTT
>NW_021428966.1:0-265 GCF_001605985.2 Dendrobium catenatum
TATGGGAATTGCGCTTCCCAATGCTGATTTTATTGAACTTGACAGATATGGAGTCATCCTTTGTGGTTATAGATTTTGGATCCTGCGAACATTCGTTGGTTATTCAAGACTCGTCCTTCCATTGGAATTTTGATTCTCCAGTCATTTGGAAGAATTTTGTAGATTGAAGCAATAACAAGAATCTTTCCAGTGGAACGATCACTTGAACTTATCGAGTCAAATTTTCCTTCATGCTTTCTATAGTCTCTACTAACGGGTTGACGCA
>NW_021428967.1:0-297 GCF_001605985.2 Dendrobium catenatum
AAATGTATTGTGTATCAAACAACCCTTAAATGTCATTTTTTTAGCAAGACGGACTACGCCAACGTATCTGAAACATCACAACTACCCAAGATGGACATTGCATCACTAAACTCACTACACGATAACAAGACAAAAATGAACCAATGCACGAGAATTAAAATTTTGTAGGAGAGCTCATTATTTGAGGCTGAACCCCCATTGTAGTCAGAATCATGCGATTTGCATATCATTGGAAAGCCAACTCAATCCTTCAAAACTTCCATGCTTTTCGCGTTGGCTAATGTTGAGCTAATAAAT
>NW_021428968.1:0-497 GCF_001605985.2 Dendrobium catenatum
CATTCACCCTATTCAACACATAACAAGCTATATTAACCGCTTCAGCCCAAAAGTATTTAGGAAGTGAATACTCAGCAAGCATAGCTCTAGCGGCTTCCACCAAGGTCCAGTTCTTCCTTTCGGCAACCCTATTATGCTGAGGGGTCCTAGGAGCTGAGAAGTTGTTATTAATCCCTTTTCCTCACAAAAATCTCCAAATCTTTCATTCTCAAACTCCCCCCTATGGTCACTATGGATGGTCAAGATCTCACAACCTAGCTTTTTCTGAATCCAAGTAGAAAATGTTCTAAACTCCTCAAAAGACTCATATTTATGTGAAAAAAATCTTGTCCAAGTGAACCTCGAGTAGTCATAAATAATCACCAAACCATAGACTCCCCCCGCTCCCCAAGCTGGCAGTGCTAATGGGTCCAAACAAATTCATGTGAAAGACTTCTAAAGGTCTAGAGGTGCTAATGTTCTTAATGGGGGGAAAGGTGGAGTGGACTTGCTTTCCT
>NW_021428969.1:0-1054 GCF_001605985.2 Dendrobium catenatum
TATACACATCTATATTCATTCTAAAAAGTTATATATACTACTCAGAATCTACACAATCATATTTTAACTATTATGTTCTGAGTACGAAAGAATAACTAAAATAAAAAGAACCTGAATATGAAGGGATTCTAATAAGCCATACACTCCTGATCCTCTATCCTGAACTGAAATTATTTAACCACATATAATGAGCTAAAAATTCAAACAAGTCTCTAAAACCTATAACTAAATTCAATGCATATAAAAGGGACAATATTTATGTCAAGGATCAAATTATAGTAGTAGCATCCATATGATGATTAAATCAGTGAAAAAAATAGTAAAACCCATATAATAGTAGCAATAGAATTTGTATGAAATAAAATACTATTGTATGAAATCCAATAAAGTGGTAAACCATTATGAGTATCAAATTTATAAAGCAATCTTCATATCAGTAATACCAATAAGTATAGTAATCATATAAAGTATCAAATCAAAATATCTGTAAAAATTATCAAAATCAATTCAATATAATAAAATCATATATTAGTGTACCCATACTATCCAGGTATTCTATATCACTTGTTTAGTATATCACTTATTTAGTATCAATACAGTAAATTAGTAGAAATCAAATAGTATGAGTATCTAAATCGATAACAATCACAATTCAGCGGTAGGAGCAACAAAATAATATAATAATTATAAATATGTGCAGCAACAATAAATTTGAATAATAATAATAATAATATGTTGACTTGGTAAAAAAAGTTGTCACTCTTTTTCCTCCGCACAATAATCATCTCTTTATAACTCTCTATTAATGTATCACGTGACTCGGTAAAAAATAACACAAATCATAATATTTAATAGAAAGTTCGTCAGCCCATCATCTTGTACAGGCCAATTAGTCTTCAACCAATGGATCAATCAATCTTTACTTATCATTTACACACACATTATTATCATAGTACTATAATATTAATCTCAATAAGATATGCACATTCATTTTTAATGCATTGCAGCAAATAAAATATAATTGAGCCACGCATGGTTTATTCTTATGCAACTT
>NW_021428970.1:0-7346 GCF_001605985.2 Dendrobium catenatum
AGGTGTTGGAGGAAGTGATTTCCTCTGCCTGCTATGGCTGAGAGCAAGCCTTGTGCGTTGTTTCGTATGACTGTATATTAAATATTTACTAATGTTCGGGTTTATCTATATTTTTTTGGGTAACTTTTTGCTATGTTGTTTTCTTTTATATTACCCTGCCCCATATCTCTCCGCTGTAAGAGCGCACCGAAGGAGCAGTGGACTAGCAATGTTCTCTGAAATTTATTGATATCTGAATCATGTGTTTTCTTCTATCCTTGTACGGTAATTGATAGATTTTCATACTCACCTATTGAACAGAGTGCTGTTAGCGGTGCGTGTACGATAAAGAACAAGATCTATTGCTGTATCTATCGCGCCATGTTTGCATAAACATAGAATTATATAGAGGTGTTTCAAATTCTTTTGAAGTTGCTTACACTGCATATCGCAGTCTCACCTTATAGCGCTCGAGAGTAGATGAATGCCTCTTAGATGGATCATTTATCGTCCTTAATATACTGGGTAACGCGATAGAATCAACAAAGACGAGTTGCGAATTTTAGCAAATGAGCTCTCGGATGAACACTTGATATCTACTATACTTGAATAGTAATACTAATCCATAATGGGCTTATCAATAGTCTTTATCCTCTAAACTTGAATACACATATGTAGCACTATAATGGCTATGGTATGCTAACAATTTGCAGTATAGAGCTTGCGCGAACTTACATGCAATACTGTCTTGAAAACTCTATGTATATTAAGACTTGAGATTGGTCCTTACGAGATGTCTGAATGGGAGCCAAGTCAATCACAAATGATTGAAGTGAGTGTATAAGTAATGTCCTATATACTAAAGCCTGAACTATACACATTGTTATAGATGTTGACATATGTAACACTTGCATTTGGATCACCAATTATTGTTGAATGCAGTATTGACTCCTCAAAATATTGTGTGCAATATATAGATTCAATGATATAAGGTCAATAATTCGTTATGGAGCCTTATTAACGTAATACCAACTGAAAGGTTTGATTACAAATCATGAGACACAAATACTTTTAATCATATACAAGTACCACATTTTATGAACCTCAGTAATAATAGCATGATATTGAGCATATATCAAATATCTACGCCACATTAAGCCTTGATACTCTTATTAACTAATTCGCAATAACTCAAAATAACCTAGATAAAATTGTGAATATAAAACAATTGAATTTTATGAACGTTTCTTATGTTAGTTTTGTGGTGCGTGAACTATTATGTAAGAAGACATTTCAAATTGAAGGGAGAAAACTTCAGCTTGACAAGTTTTTTTTTTTTTTTTCACAAACAAACTTAGTGTTGTCGACCACATAGATGAACTCAGTTTGTACAACTCTTTTGTAAATATTTGTATACCATACAAGTGCCGACAATCTATATGAGATGGTACGTCAAACTTGCAATAGATTTGTATAAGTGCGCCCTAATTCGTCAATTTCTATATGCTTTCATATATAGAGGACTGTTTAAGTTGGCAAGATCAGAATTAGGTACATAATATATGACAGAAAGTTAATGTAGACGAAAACTTCCTTCTTGTGTATTGTTTTAGTAGAGCTTTACTATACACATACAAGACTTAGTATATGAGATAACATCTTGCGAATAGTGACCAAGTCGCTTATCTACATGTTTGTAATGTGAGAAGCTATCTATATTGCTTATTGTCCAATATGAATTTGTACATTATGGCTTCATAATCATATTTTCGATTGCAAAATTTATGAAAAGTGTGGGTATCTCCTCTATACATAGGAACACGATTGCTCAATTACCATCTTTTCAAGGGAATGACCTTATCTCTACAGCAGAATATTGAACATGCGTGATAAAATCTGATTATTAACGAAGTGCCGATACCCTCTTATCACATGTATTGAGCAAATCCAAGTACCTAAATGAACTCTCAGTAGGAGAACACATAATACTTCTCAGTAGCTATCGAATGGTGAAATCCACACTTTGACGTATGAAGGGACAATTCCATTATATTAGCATGCTTCTTCATGATATGAGTTATATCGATGCCCCACTGGTCAAGCAATGATGCATAAATAAAATGAGTTCACAGGTCCATTTATTGCTCAGTTTCGGTGAGCAGCACAATAGTCTCTAATATGAATTTATAGCAACACTTTATTTAGATTGTTGGGTGCCATCTGCAACCATAAAGAGATCCATTCAGTAGATGGAAATAATCAATTGAGATGCCACAGACCTTCCTACTAACAAATACATACAAACACACATCTATAGCCAATTTATTGACGCAACTCTAATGAGGATAATGAATTCAATATTCAGGTTCTCAGCTAAGAGACTTATAACTCGCCCAAGGTGCATGTCAATAGTCATGCTATCCAATATGCTATCTTCTTCACAAAACCTAGCTCTAATATAACATTTAATGTCAGAGACTTCATACTTATACTATATAGGCTATTTACCTCATCTCTATGATTTCAAGGATGGCTATTCAGTGCTTTAAAGTAGCTAAGCAATGACTTATTTGAGACTTATGTCTGACTATCATAAGAGATCTAGTGAACTTCACACTAAATATACTTAGAAATGCTAAAGACCGCTCCATTTAGTCGACCGGGCAAATGTCAGTGCGAGTAAAAATACAACTAGCTAATTATTTTTCTATTATCTAATCAATAACCTTGTGTCAGCTTTAAAATCTACGGAAGAGATATAATCTATTTGGTTCTCAAGACTAGAATTAACAACTATTAAACATAGTTCTCACCATTTTTTATAACTGTATTCTACATAGAAGAAGCTCCCACGCGAACTATCAACGTCTCGTATAGATCTCGACGAAGTTGCCCTATCAAGTGATTTAGTAACTGTAAGTCAAATTAGAATGACATGACATATATTCACACTTCATATATCAAAGCTATGTTTGCCACTTTTTTCAAACGATGTATATAAATGTTAGTGCGAAGAATAAACGACTTAATTCTATGGTTGATAATTGTGTCATAAATCTCATAGTATACATAAATCATCGGAGATAGATAATATAAGATAAACGTGGATGGGAAGGCGATACGAGAGGAAGAAAGTAAACAAATGAAGGAAAGAAGATAGTCTAAAGGGAGTGGGAATGGATAGTCTCAGAAACTTTCACCCTTGCTGCATGACTATGTATAAGTAGTGCAGTGGGCAAGGGCATTATGCATATCGAGTGCACTGACAATGTGCGTGTGAAGAGGATTAAGCAGATGCAATTGTCCGACAAAGACCAGGAGCGGGACTCCTTAGTGTACTACTGCTGAGTACGCTGCACCACAGGGTGTCAGAGCATGGTAGTTTGACGACGCATGTGCTCGGCCGAGAACGCAAGAAGAAGAGAAGTGTGAGGAGAGCCAGGGCAGTCGAACAAACTCTTGGCTGGGTACGGAAACGAACAAGACTGTAAGAGATGGAGAGCAGGGCACCGCGTCTTACATCGGTGCAAGCACTGGCTCTTCTATTAGCAGAAAGAGAGCGTGGATCGATTGTAACAAGCGCCACGGCGCACCGGATCCGCTACGTCTTGTTATCGGCCCTGCTCGTTGGTAGTCTAAACAATGCATCAGGAGTAGCAGAGAGATACTTTAAAGTACTTACGTTCGCGCTCGCGTTTAGGATAGTGTAGAGCCTTTTCTCAGTCCAGCTAAAAGGGCGATAAAAACTATACAGTAAAAGACCGCCTGGAATGGGCGGCCCGTTGCGCATGAGAAGACGGAAGAGCCAGGGGCTTGGGGCGTGTCGGAGTTCTATGTCTTATCGGCGCTATCACTTCCATGCTCGACAAGCAGGGTGCTCAGTGTATTGGCGTGGCGGGCCGTGTTCGACTGTCAATAGTGAATTCAAGTTTCGACATCCTCCTATACAAGATTCAATATAGCGATTGGCGACGCTTGCTTCTCCGACGAGCGGAGAAAGGAAGGGCACGCTTATCACCACTACACATTAAAAATGAAGCGGACTTGTGCATGGGAACGCTCCCACCCCCGACCCACGCCCACCCTACCCTCCTTCCTGTTTAATACCTTCATACTGCTAGGTCTTCAAGCGCCTAAATCAACCGGGAATGGATCTCGGTAACTTAAGCTATTGCAAGCCATAGAAGACTCTGCCGACGTTGAGTTCGACGGTCCTTCTTCGCATTCTAGTTCAGAGCAAAAACTATGACCCAAACATACTCTCCCATTGCTGGTTTCTTCTCTATATAATTGATCATTGTGTGTTCTGCTAGCCGTAAATCCCGCTCCCATCCCACCTTCTATCTTCCATTTGATAATATAGTTAAATCTCACGCGATTAGATTCCTGGCCAGGCAGTGGTTCATCGCGACTATCGATATATTTTTTACAATCCATGGTGTCTAATCGCCAAATTTGCCAGAGTATATTCAGGCAAAAATCCAAATAATAGAATTAATAACCACAAAAAAAGAACCGATATGTATATATTTATATTTGTGATATAAATAGAGTCTAAATTTGACTCAATTTTGAGCAATCATTTGTGATGCTAAAATAAACTCTCTGGTAAGTGTCAAGATCGATTATCCACCTCTACACTTAATTTAATATTGATTACTAACTCGAACTCGGAAATTTGGGGTTGATTCAAACTTAATTGGGGCTTTAGCACGCGCTAACTTGAACTGTGTGTAGAATTAACAATTCAAATACTTCAGCTCACAAGGAGCCAGGATACGCCTAAGTATAATTCAAGCATCCAATTGCGAGGTTCAATAGTCGAGTTTTCAACTAATTTCCTCATAATCAACGACTTAATTTAATAATTTAACTGTGAATTGACACACCTTTGCATCATTCCAATCCATCGATTTGAATATGAATTTAGACTCGAAGAGGACTCAAAGTATTAGCATTGAGGACGGTAAGTATGTTCAGAGGTGAACTAAATCGTTATAAAACTATGAGACTCATTACTAATTGATACATTATTGTTAGATGTTGGCCAGCATGCACATGGTGCCAACTGCGACATGGCAGGATAATGAACAAAAACAAATTGATTCGGTGTTCGATCCGTTCGACTGTCAAGAGCAATAGCTGCTCTAACGTAAAAACATGCAAAGCGGTGCATGAATTTTTATCGAAAAGACCGACCCTAATAAATAAACGCTGACACTATCACCCTCCCTCCACTGTAAATAAAAAAATCACACGAAAATATGTTATTCCTTATAAGCAGATTCAATCCCCTTTTCAGATGTGCAATTGAAAATCACAAAAACAACAAAAGAACTCTCATCAAGATTCCTATACCAAGGACACGCTCAAACGTAACACTCCTTACCACTCATCAGATATCAATTGATTGGTCCGCAGCCCAGATCGTACGCACATACAAGATGCGATACAACGAGGATCAGACCACAATGCAGGGAAGATCGAGACATATGTGTTAAGTAAATTCCATGAATAAAGATCAATGAAGGAAATCAAAGTAATGAGAGAATGGCTTACTTACCATTTCAGACCAATCGAATAGAAGGAAGAGGAAAAACAAGTAGGATGCCGAATTATACAAAAATTGTATTATTTACCTTCAAGAGATAGCTCAGCACGTCTTCTGTTATGATTAATCTATCTTGCTGTGGAGCAAATACATTTAGTTTATGGTACCTCTCTAGAGACAACCGATCGCACACACATAGTTTCACGAGAGTCTACCACAAAGGACAGAGAAATGATAGCCAAAAAACTGTATATCTATTTAAAGACAAAATTAAATATGTAATTACATTCCTTCCCATCACTATTCCTGCTCCCACAATGCTGCCAATACGGGTATGAATCACACAGTTCAGAACAACAAACCAACATAGCCTGATGCCGCTCCGGCTATAGCCCGAAGCTTTACAAAAGTTGTTCATAGTCTAGATGATAAAGAAAATAGTAAGTAATCTCGAGACTTACCCTACATAATAACGCAAGGGCCAACACTTTCGCTTCCAAATAAGTCGATGAGCCTATACGGTACTACCGTGGACCACAACGAACTGCACGTACGCGAAATGCATCGACGCATGTTTGATGCAGCAAAGAAAAACACAGTAACCCGCTATAGCAGCCAACTCTAATGGTAAATCTATTAGTATTGATAGTAGCGAGAACCTCAAACACTTAATATCTTATTCACTTCCCGTCCAATACCTATCCGGCTTTAAGTTGGCATGTTGAAGATGTTGAATCAGAAAATGTCATACAAGTTCATATCTCTGTTAATATAAAATATTGTAGTTTACTCTCGCAGTAAAATTAAGTGTCCAATCATATGATTTCCTCTAGAGTTTGTGAATTTGCTCCTTGAAACCATATACTATTTCTATTAGCCACTATTTCAATGAAGCTATCACGTTTTATTATTCTAATTCATCATCTTCCTCAATTCGGCTTAATAGTGTTAAGGATGATTAAACATGAATTGACGGATAATGTAGCTCTTAGCCAGAAACAATTGACTCTCTTAATTCTCATGCTATTTCAAGGGACACTCAATCATTATGTTCAATTTCACTTGATGTATTATCAGTGGATGGTCGATCTAAAATAAAATGCAAGCTTCGGAATTAACAATATGAATTGCTCAGACGGCTATCTTCTTACTGATTTAATATAAGAAAGAATAATCTCCCCGACAACAAAGATACCACACTATAAGAATGCAGAGTCCTCGATCAGTATCGTAGCTATGAAACTAGGTTGATTTCGACATAATAAGAGATTATACTCATTGTTCTTGCATCTTTATGTACTTAGTTAGAACAAGCTGTGATTTAATTCGATATTTTACTCAATTATTTTTACATCTCGAATTCAGTGATGCATGACTTGAGCAAATCGATATTTTGTATACACTTATCACAAAAGAAAGAAAAAAAAAACAAATTAATTTACTTAGTTGCATATCATTGTAATTTCAAATAATTTAAAAAAGTTATTTAAAAAACCTACACTTCTTAAGAAACATATTTTTTAATTATCAACTACGCCATTTTCTCAAAAGTTAATTGCTAAACATATGACTAAAGTTGTATGGTATTCATTATTGAAAAAACAAAAAAAAATGATGTAGATTCTGAAAAAGCTACAAGCTTTATAGGAAAAAAGATTAATTTAAATCAAAGCATGACGTATTATAATATCAAACTTGACTACATTTGAAGAGCTGAAACAGTCAACTAAGCATCTCACCTCTTTTATACAACTGAGGGTTTCATCGTCTAGATCAAACCAAACAAGTGGCTTGCTTTTATACTTGGAGAGGCACA
>NW_021428971.1:0-270 GCF_001605985.2 Dendrobium catenatum
TAAAATTACTATTTTTTTATAAAACTTTAGAATTATAAAACATAATAATTATTCAAAATGAAACCCTCCTCCATGAATGAGCCAAAGTAGAACAGTAGAAGAATCAGGTGTCCAAAAACTCATATGTGGATTCCACTTGATTATTTGTTAGCATCCGCAGTGCAAAGAGGATCAGGCCAAAATCCATCGGCATGCCATACAAGTGTCAGAAACACATTAACTGGCGTTCCTTCGTCGATAAGCACAAAAATGAAGAGGCCGTGGGGAGAA
>NW_021428972.1:0-202 GCF_001605985.2 Dendrobium catenatum
AAAATCAACGATAGTTGTGTCAGCAGGGGGCGAGGGCAGTCAGTGATGTGAGACTAGGGGTGCAAACGAATCGAGTTGAGCTCAAGCAAGGGATGTTTGAGTCGAGCTCGACAATCAAAACCCGAGCTTGAGTTCGAGTTCAAAATCCGAGCTCGAGATCGACTTGTGTTGGATCTTTGGAGGAGATCTTGAATTCTTGCAG
>NW_021428973.1:0-1085 GCF_001605985.2 Dendrobium catenatum
TTCGTCCGGGACTAAGGCCAGTTCGTCCGGGACTAATGTCAGTTTGTCCGGACTAACAGCACTCAAAAAATCATCTTCGGAGGGGTTTTACAGGTTGTTCAACAGTGGCTTGAAGTTCCCATTGATTGCTCACTCAGTGATAGCTGTGATTAGCCTATTATATTTGGTGACTGCAATAAATAAATAAAACATTGCAATGGTCGTTAAAATAGACAGACAGGTGGAGACCAAAACCTTGGGAAAAGCTAGTGATGGTGGTGATGTTTATTAAAGTCTTGAGAGGTGAGGATGCTGCAAAGAAACTTAGGTTGATCAATAGAAGACTCAAATGAGTCTGATTCAAAGAGGAAAGTATGGTTTCATGCAGTGTGAGATCAAGATTTAGGGATGTAGATGCCGACTATGCAAATGGCAGTGGATTTGTATTATAGTTTGACGAAAATCTAGGACATGAAATGGAATACGAAGTCTCAAATATGTAGTTTCCAATTTAAATCCTTACACAGTTGCTTGAATTTTTCCCTTGCTTTCGCCAAGCATAACTATAGTGATTTTGCACAAAGGGAGAAAAAATGCTTAGATATATGTTTTTTATTTTATTTTATTTTATGCTTCATTTAGGATATCTTTTTTATTGTTTTGTAAAGCTACTTTTTAGTACAGAAATCTCTTAAAAACAAGAAAACAATAGTGATATAAAGCTGTCCCAAATGAAGCCTTAGGGGGCAATAAGCAGAATTTAACATTAGTAGGATTTAATAAATCTTGTAAATCCGGATTTAGTAAATCCTACTAAAGTTTTTTTTTTATAATACCTTTAGTGTTTTTATGTTTTTAAATTCTACTAAAGTTAAACCCCGAAAATTGTTTGGCAACATAAATGTTAAATTCTGTGAAATTGTTTGTCAATGTAATTCATGATTTAAGCGAATTAGTTCATTAAAAATTCAAATTTAATTTATATTTTTAATACAAGTTACTTATTCAGTTATTCAATTAAACTTAAATTATCATCAATAAATTACAATTATAAATAATATAATTAGAAATTAGTTAAATTATTAAATAACTTAACTAATAATATA
>NW_021428974.1:0-234 GCF_001605985.2 Dendrobium catenatum
ACAACCTAATTATTAGACTCAACAAGTGGTATCAGAGAATCGTTTCAAAATCATAAGTTTGAACTACTTTTTGATTAACGTAGATGGCTACATTTGGAAACTGAAACACACCTGACGGTTACTCTATCACTAGACCTCCACTGTTTGACAATATTTCTTTTGATTTTTGGAAAATATGCATGTCTACTTTCTTACATTCACTTGATTATCACATGTGGATGCTAGTCCAGGAAG
>NW_021428975.1:0-278 GCF_001605985.2 Dendrobium catenatum
AAGTGGAAAGGCTTAAGGGTTGATTTGGTCAAAATAGATTGACTGGGTCAACCAGGTTGACCCAAGGTGTGGGTCTAGGCTAGGCAGGTTTGATATAATATTTGAAGTCTGGTAGAGGTGCTTCCAGGGTTTAAATGGGTCATTTAGGTCAAAACACCTGTTTGGACCCTTAAAGGGCCTTCTTGGGTCAAACCTGTTGACTTGGTCAACGAGGTTGACCCATGGGTTAGGGATGGGTCCGACAGGTTTGAAATGATATTTGAAACTTGCTAGAGGTG
>NW_021428976.1:0-225 GCF_001605985.2 Dendrobium catenatum
TGCATATTAGTGGCATCGCTAAGTCTACTTACAATTCTCTTCCGCTAGCCCCCACTTTCAAAACAAGTGACGGATCTCAAGGTGAATGGTCTAAATTTTAAATGTGTAGCTTTAGTAGTAGCTATTTGCATTATTTAGTTTTCTTTTGGTTATCTTTTGCAAGACTCTTGTAATCCTCAAGTGTAATTGATGCCTAGAGCTTAATCAATCACGAATTTTCTTGAA
>NW_021428977.1:0-213 GCF_001605985.2 Dendrobium catenatum
TTGCCTTCAAGAATTATTCTTTCCATATATTTACAGGCATACATTCCACAATCAAAAGAGTTCTGCTGTTTTGGTACTCCTTTAATGGTAGAAAGCTTCCATTTTCTGATATCACTATCAAAAGCTCCTTTCGTGTCAGAATATAGGGCTTTAACCTGAAATATACGTAGAGCAGGGATTAGTTCTGTAAATTTTTTAAAAATTGAAGAGTTT
>NW_021428978.1:0-937 GCF_001605985.2 Dendrobium catenatum
AAGCTGATCAACTTATGATGGCTGCCTTAATGAGGATTCCCTAATTAGGGTTTCTATTTTTGGACAGATCGTCCAGGATGATATAAATATCATCCCGGACGATGTTACCAAAAATAAAAATCTTTAGGGAATAAAAGAAAATCTTCCAAATTTACAAATCATCAGGTGCCACACCAAATACAATAGACTCAAGAAAGGAAAAAGTGTACAAACTAACTCAGACCTAGTCTACCCAATCTTGAGCTAGTTCCAAATTGCAGTCTAATCGTGTGGACCTGAAATATTAGTAAATAAGGCGGTCTTAGAGAAATAGGAGTGTTTGTTTTCATCAAAATCATAAATCATGAAAACAGATCCCCAACACCAGCAATCATCATAAGCTTTAATTGATGCTTTAAAAGCTAAAGAAGAAATTGAATTACCAGAATTTTGGCATAGCAATTCCAAGCAATCTTTTTCTCCCTTGTTGACTAAAACGTTATGAATCAAGCATATGATTTCATTACCAAATAATAATTTGAACTTGGTAAGGTTCCAATTTTCATCTGTTAATAAACAATCCACCGTAAGCTCATCCTATTCTGGTGTAGCCATAAAAATTAGACATTTGCATTTATCCAAAATCCAAATATCTTTGTACACATTCACTGAAGCACCATCTCCAATCTTCCATCTAGTAATTTTCTTTAGTTTCTCTAAACCATTTGTGATGATTTTGCAAGATGAGCTTTTATTATTTACCATGATTCCACTATCACGCATTCCATACTTTACTCCAATGGTTCTATACAGCAAAGACTCTTTATCTTGGAATCATTTCCAAGTTAATTTTGCTCTAAGAGGCCCAGCCAAAGTACTACAGGAACACAAACCTCTTCCGCCACATCTTACAGGCAAACATAAATTACTCCAGCTAACAAAGTGAATGCCCAGATTT
>NW_021428979.1:0-274 GCF_001605985.2 Dendrobium catenatum
AATTCCGTATACTGCCGTTGTGCTGCCCGATTTTTGTTTGATTTCTGATTTGTCCGGATATCTTCTGAATTGATATGCTACCTGTATATGCTATAAAAAGGGAGTTATAAGGGGCCTGGAGCCTATGAGATTCAGTTAGTGTCTGGGAAATCTGAAATGAGCTCAATCTGAATTCTGTTCTGTTCCGGATCCGAGGAAATCTGTTTAGGTGCTATAAGCACTATATATGTATTTTGATGCTATAAGCACATCTGTTCTGGTGCCGTGAGCACAA
>NW_021428980.1:0-740 GCF_001605985.2 Dendrobium catenatum
TTAATCTTCGGGAACAATTGTATTGTCAAACATCCTTAAATACAAAGCATGTATAGACGGTGAGCATAAGCAGCATCTTTAAGGCTAGGAGCCTAGAATAAATGAGAAACTGCTATGTAAGTAATGATTTGGTGAAAGTGAAGTTATAGAAGTTGTTTAGATTGTTTTAACTAAACTGTAATTATCATTGAAATCACCTTTTTAGTTGGAAACGCTGAAAAGTATGCGTGGAAGTTAACCCAAACAATTCGGATGTGGATGCTATTTCTCTTTTTATGTTAGATGTGTGCGATGATATGGGTGTCTCATTGAATTGTATTTTTTCTTTGCAGGTTGTGGACGGGAAACTATCACAAACATGCTACCTGATGGTTCTTGATTCATGTTACAAGCGTTATTGTAACAAAGTAAGCTTGTGATAATTTTGTTTGCCTAGATGTTTGCTGAAACCTGATACTGTTGTGATTTTCTTTTAGGTATGAAAAGTTTGAAGGTAAACCATTTTCAATTTCTGATGTTGACTCTTTCGTATTCCATTCTCCATACAACAAGGTATCAAAATTAAGTTTGAATGACCTTGTGGATTGTAATTTCTGATTTATAGCAGAATATTTAAACCAACTTCTAAACTGTTGTAACAGCTTGTGCAAAAAAGTTTTTCACGGCTATATTTCAATGACTTCCTGCTTCAGTCTAGGTACATTATATTTCAGTTCTGCACATATTAGCCTTCTCATTCT
>NW_021428981.1:0-1669 GCF_001605985.2 Dendrobium catenatum
AATAGGAAAGCTAAATATGGATTCTTATTAAGGCAGCACATTACATAACGGCCTAAGGAACGATACTTGTATATCAGCCAAGACGATAAGCTTAAAACAAAAAGAAAGTTGCACCGCCAGCCATAGACAATTAAGGTATACGTATTTTTAATTATCAGCCAGGTGATTTGAGGCCTGGATGATATTCCAAATTATGCCCCTTAATTGGATCAGGAAATCGGGAGTGTTAATTAAGGATGTTAATATATCGTCCTAGTACGATCGCAGGATCCGACCAGGACGATCTTTTCAAAAACCTTGGTTCTTCAGGGATGATAAATATTCGGCCAGCCAGATTAGTAGGGCGCTCTTATTTTCCTCTGATTTGAATTGACTCTGTGCGGGTGGGTAACCGATCGTGAGATCGGCCGGTGTGGGTTCTGTATCCAGCCAATTTTCATCGTCCAGTTTTGCATCTAGAGGCAATACTCTGGCCGATCTCATGGTGTGATTTGTACTGAATCGGCCAGGCCGACTGCAGTATCGGCCTGGATGATAAAGGTAGGCAACTTGGCAGTGATTAATGAGCTCCTTTGAAGCTCTCTATTTTTTTAAGAGCTCTTATTATTACATTTTAAGACCTTTGGCTGCTGCCTTGAGCTTGAGAAGGCCTTGAGGAGAGAAGAGAGATAGTGGGAGGAGAGAGGATCTTGCGAGGGGGATCTTGTGAGGAGATTCACAGGGTTGCTCAAGGATCGCTTGCTTCTTCTGTCTAGAGTTTCTCATCCATGGAAGGGGTCGGTAAGGTAAGGAGTTAGCTTTAGGTTGTTTGGCTTCTCTGCCCAGCTTTCAGGAGGAAGCAAAAGGAGATAGGTTCACTTGCCTTTGCCGGACGGTCACGGTGGGTGGAAAAAGGGTTTTGTAAGGCTTCTTCGCTAGCTTGGGGCTAAAGGAGAGTCAAGTTGTAGTGCAATTACTCGAAGGGCGCCTCCGGGGAGTGGACGTAGGTGAGTTGACCAAACCACTAAAATTTTTGTGTTCTCTCCTCTCTCTCTCTCTCCACTTTATATAATTCCGCGTTATTTTGGTTGTGATTTTGTTATAATATGATTTTTATCTTTGTGAAAAGAATTTTAAAATCCAATTCACCCCCCCTCTTGGTTAGCTTGGGCCAGTTCTATAGGGCTTAACATCTCTAATGAACTTTCAGTTAAAATATTTTAAATCTGTGCCACGTGTATTGTCTAGGACTAACAGTGGATCGGCCGGGACGATTATCCAATAATGGATTGTCCGGGGCCGATTTTAAGGATCTAAATGTGCTGACACGTGGATCGTCCAGGACGATCTAGTGTATCGGCCAGGACGATGACGATAAATTCATCGGCCAGGATGAAATATTTTATCGGCCAGGACTATCATCAAGATTGCAACAGAGTTCGATCAGAACGTCTAGGACGATAAAGTATCATCCAGGACGAAGAGTTATAGCAAGCACAGAAAAGTTCAGCAGATGGAAATTTGAAGAGAATTTGCCAGATCGTCCAGGACGATAAAAGTATCAGCCAGGACGATGTGACTAGAATTTGAAAAACAATGAAGGATGGTGATGATCAAAGCCCTCAAAAATAAAATAAGAGAAAAGCATAAGAAAAGAAAAATAAACTACGATAAAAAAACTAAAAATAAA
>NW_021428982.1:0-381 GCF_001605985.2 Dendrobium catenatum
TAATACTAACATTATTAATAGTATTAATAATAATAACACTAATAACAAAAGAAAAAGTAGATTTAAAATTGGGGAGAAAAATCAACTGAAAGTTACTTGGCTGTGAGTGTGTGTTGTGATCTGAGTTTGAGTGAGTTAATAGGTTGGAACGGGTAGGGAGTGTATTGGCATAGTGGGCGGTGGGAAGTGCGGGTTGTATGCGAGAATAGGGAGCTGGGTTCAGTTGAGGGCTGGAAACAGCAAGGGTAGGGGGAGGTGCAAGAGAGGATCGACTTCAGTAGACAAAGGTCAGAGGCTTGCATAAGTCGGATGTCTGGGTATGGATCTCGATTGGTCGGCTCGGCATAGTTGGTCAAGATCAGATGCAAGCAGTAGGACGGG
>NW_021428983.1:0-216 GCF_001605985.2 Dendrobium catenatum
TTTGGGGTGTTCTTTCTATTTATGTTTTGCATTTTTTTCTATGATTGGTTTTGTATTTGAAATCTCTTATTTTTATTACTATCAAATTAGTTTTGCTTCCACACAAATTATTTGTTTTAAAATATTCAAAAAAAATTAAAAGATTTTTTCTTTCCCTTAAAAAATTTTTTAAATAATCAATTCACCATCCCTCTTGGTTAGCCTCAGGCATGTTCA
>NW_021428984.1:0-270 GCF_001605985.2 Dendrobium catenatum
TTTGGCATTTAATTGTGCTAAGTCACGTTCTTCTATAGACCAATCTGCAAAAGGTGTTTCTACCATAACTCCATCAACTAATCTAGTTGGTTTTGTGTATCCATCCTGGACAAGCATCCACATTCGATAATCAAGTGACTGTAAGAATGTAGACATGCGTGTTTTCCAAAAATCAAAAGGAATATTGTCAAACAGTGGAGGTCTAGTGGTAGAGTAACCCTCAGGTGTGTTTCTTTCCAAATGTAGCCATCTACGTTAATCAAAAAGTAG
>NW_021428985.1:0-311 GCF_001605985.2 Dendrobium catenatum
GCTTCTATTTTTGAGGATATGTTCAATGTTTTTCAAAATAAAATTTCAAATTGGACCACAAAATTTTTATCTTTTGGGAGAAGATTAATATTGATCAAGCATGTGCTAAATTCGATCCCTATTTTTATCTTTCATACGCTTCATCCTTCTCCTGCTATTTGCTTGAGATTGGAACGGCTTATTAACAAATTTTTCTGGGGTGCTAATAATGATCACTCTTGTATTTTTTGGGCTTCGTGGACTAAAGTGTGTGGGCCGGTTAATGAAGGTGGTTTGGGATGCAAGACTATGTTGGATATGGTGCATGCTTT
>NW_021428986.1:0-675 GCF_001605985.2 Dendrobium catenatum
CTACAAATACTAGTGGATTCATTCAAACTGGGTCAGGTCCCGTGGTTTTTCCCCCCTTTCAGGGGTTTTCCACGTAAAAACTCTGGTGTCTCTTATGAATGTTACACCCTCTCACCTATCTGCTTGTGTGCTGGATCTTCGTACAATGCTAAGACGTAAAACTATATATTCTCTACCGCCGCGAATATTCCAGGACGCAACACATCCTTTAATAAATCAAATCAAATCGATCAAATATATTCAATTTCAATTACTTCCATTCAGCATATAAAATTTACTGAATTACTATTACTTTTGGTTTGAAAAGAAAAAAAAAAACTCTCTCAACAATTCGTATAATCCCATAAGCATCAGAGATGGCACCCAAATAAAGAAAACTCATCGCATTCCCCCATTTTAACCTTTTCTTCTATCATCATTCTAGCTCATCGCATCTCGCTATATCGCGGTTCAGTACTACTTAATAATGCCGCTCGGTACCGTAGACTTGACGTATTCTGATTGGTCTCTGGATGACGTTCTGCGTCCGATCTCCGCACATTATAATTTCTCAAATGAATTAATTATGATGCTTGATTCCTCGTCTGTTGCAATATGTATTAAGTTAAGAAGATTGATGATTAATTCATGTTTAGTGGATTCCATATGAGCTTGTTGCAGTTCACCAATTGGGAT
>NW_021428987.1:0-214 GCF_001605985.2 Dendrobium catenatum
TTTCAAAACATTAAGACCTAAACTTGAACTAAAATCCTTCAAACCTTCAATAAATCAAAACACTATATAGTTTTAACTAATTACTCGACATATGACATATCTAAGCCACACAGCCTTCTTCACACACTTTAGATGGTTTGCTAGGAGAACCAGCTCAAGTTTTAGGCAAGGCCAGTGTTATACTTCTTTGTTTTTGTGTGATGGGAAATATATT
>NW_021428988.1:0-225 GCF_001605985.2 Dendrobium catenatum
TGGACCGATCCGATGATTTTATTGGAGTCTGAGGTTCTTTTGGGACGACTTTCTTACTGCTTTCTAAAGTGACTTTATACTACAGAATTTTTAAATTTTTACTAGAAAGTCATTTTAAGACGCAATAAAAAAGCTGTCTCAAATGAAACCCGAGTCATCTCATTCTGCTCATTCTAAGCTGATAGTAGTTTGGTTTAAGAAAAAAATTCAGACAAAAGATTAAAA
>NW_021428989.1:0-208 GCF_001605985.2 Dendrobium catenatum
ATATCATTGGTGGATTCTCTCGACCTCTTCCATACATGTTAACATTTTCGAGCAGGGCTCTGACATACAACCTTGGATAGGTTAGATATTCTTAATGAATTCTCTCGATATCTTCTATAGAGATTTTTAGCCGACTGAAAAGCCTCAAAAAATGTCATTGGAGTTACATAGCAAAAGATGGTACAACAAGTTCATTTTTGCAAAATTT
>NW_021428990.1:0-696 GCF_001605985.2 Dendrobium catenatum
GATTGATTATTTTGTTGGTTGTAAATTAAAAGAAAAGATAGATTAAATGATTTATTATCAATTCAGGGATCAAATTATTTAAGTTTGCTATCAACTGGTTCGTGGCGTTGTGCCACCAGGCTCGAGGAACAAGGCCTCCTTAGGACACTCAGCCCCACAGCCCGGAGTAGTCCATCCTAAAAACCAAGTTGATATAGTTACATTAAGAGGTTTGTTGATTGATTTTTAGCAGATTAGTTTAAGGTTTGATTGTGTTTTAGGTGAGTTAGAAGGTTTTGAGTTTTAGAAGACTTTTAGCTTAACAAAATTTTAGTTTAGGTTTGTCCTTCTAATTTAATCTACATTTTTTTTTTTAATTTTAAATTGGTTAGGGGTTGATTAAGAGATTGATTAAAGTTGATTTGAATTTGCATTTTTAGTGGTTATGGAATATTAGTTATGGTTTGAATACAAATTAGGTGTTTTAGAGCATTTTTAGGAGTTAAATTAAGATTGATTTTATTGGTGAATTATTAGTAGATTTAGGCAACAAAAACCTAGAAAAAAAATATGTCACTAAGTTTTCTATGTTTTGATGTCTCTATCCTATAGGAAACATGCATCCTAAGTCTATGTTATCTAAGACTCGATCCTCAATTTTTGTTTTTAGGTGTCAATAGTGTTATAGGAAACGAAAGGAGATGTTTTTCTAACCCT
>NW_021428991.1:0-235 GCF_001605985.2 Dendrobium catenatum
ATTATAAAATTCGTCCTGGACGAATAGGACTTAGAAAAATTTTTAAGCAAGAAGGCTCAATAGGTTATAAATTTTACAAGATTTCATGAATTTAGTTCCTATTCGTTCCATGTGCTCAATAGGAGATAACTGTCTGATCGTCCCGTATGAACGGATATCGTCCAGTACGATCAGTAAAAATTTTTTATGATCTCCTTAGGTGTGTGTATGTTTTTATTCACTCAATTACAATCAC
>NW_021428992.1:0-245 GCF_001605985.2 Dendrobium catenatum
TGGGAGAAGGAGAAGGGAGGGCCGGCCACAAGAGGAGGAGAGAGAGGTGATTTAGGAAGAAGCGGGGACCACCACTTAATTTCAGGTTTTGCAAAAACTGAAATTAAGTTTCAGTTTTCTTAGGGATAAAAAACTTCCTAATTAAGAGATCAATCAATTTAATAATTGGAATGTCAAATGTGAAATTTGAAATCCAATTAAATTGAAAGCGTAATTCAAGGAGACAAATTAGGAAGCAAGTAATG
>NW_021428993.1:0-223 GCF_001605985.2 Dendrobium catenatum
CATACCACTAAACAAAGTCAGAAGGAGGGAAAACATAAACAGTATTACTCCCTTTAACCAATTTAGAAAAGCTAAACTCTATCTCCAAAACTTCAAAATCTAAGAGCTTGAAAAGATTCATCATATGAAAGGCCAAATTTAGGGAACAGCGTGAAAACAAAATAAAAAATGAAAACAACACAAACTAAAATAACACAAAGTAAGCACAAAAACAAAAATAAAA
>NW_021428994.1:0-246 GCF_001605985.2 Dendrobium catenatum
CATATATTAAGGAAGTCTTTTTGACTTGCACGAATGTGAGAGATATCCACTTTGGGACACTCTGACCTATCCGAGGTTGTTAATCAAAGCACTTGCTTGATGATTTTAACCTGTGTGGAAGATGTCGGACTAGACCCCCCTGGGATTAGTTGTCTATTGATTAAGATACAATATAAGTTGTGTATTTCTCGAATCATAGGAGAAAGCTTAAATATAAGAGACAGTGCAATGACAAAGCAAACATCA
>NW_021428995.1:0-284 GCF_001605985.2 Dendrobium catenatum
AGGCCGACTACCAGAGGGTCCAGTGGGTTTGTTGTACAGTTGGCTAGAGGAAGACTTAAAAGGGTTCAGTCTAGGGTCTTGGGTCCTGGTGGTGTGGCTTCTAGACTCTTCCAAGTCTAGCACAAGACTACAAGCAGCTTCGTACGTGGTTATTCCTCGAGCAAAGAGCTCATTCCTAAGGTCTTCTCTTAGTCCGGCTCTAAACATGGACAGAAGTTGTGTGGGAGTGGTGGTCTCCTCCCCGTTACAACGAATTAGGAAATCATCAAACGTGGAGATGTATT
>NW_021428996.1:0-264 GCF_001605985.2 Dendrobium catenatum
CAAGCTGCCTTAAAATCAGGATCAGTGGAGTATAACTTCTTTAGACATTCTAGCCCAATGATCTCTGTCTGAAGTTGTGTAATCAACAAATGGCGGCGGCTGAGTGCGTCTGCGACTACATTCTGCGGTCCCGACTTATGCTTAAGCACGAACGAGAAGCGTTGTAAGAACAGGATCCACCTCGCGTGCATCCTATTAATGTGCTTCTGCTTGTTAATGAACTGCAGCGCGCGATGGTCACTGCATAGAACAAACTCATGCTGT
>NW_021428997.1:0-295 GCF_001605985.2 Dendrobium catenatum
TTACTGTAGCAAGGTAGAAAAGATCTCAATTGCAAAATCCAATTGTTAATTTGAGATAGACTTTTTATTTAGAAAAGAAAATTTCACCACCAAAATAGGTTAAAGAAAGAGGCAAAATCAATGATGTTTTTGCCCTTTAGCAGATTAAGAGATGTAAAACATTGACTATAAATTTTCAAAAAGATAAAAACAAGGCATACGATATCAATTTAGCGATGATTTAGAAAAAAACAAATTAAGGCATACGAAAAATTAAAGTACCAAAAAACAAAGAGAACATAAAATAAAAAAAAAT
>NW_021428998.1:0-286 GCF_001605985.2 Dendrobium catenatum
ACTATATTCATGGGCTTTCTGAAATCGGCCAAATCTCCGATAAGAGAAAGAAGAACATAGCTTTAGGACACCTTGTGACATACATACTTGAGAAAAAGTACAACCTAGTCCACCCTGATCCTCATTTGGAAACTCCTACCTATTTTATTGATGCTTCTTTTCGAGCAATGATTGGGAGAGAAGAAGGACATGAGGATTTTGAGAAAGATGTGGGAGCACCTGCACCTGAGCGTGCTCAAAGAATAGCCATTCAGGATATTGTCCAGCACTTTGTTCGTCTTAAAAG
>NW_021428999.1:0-348 GCF_001605985.2 Dendrobium catenatum
CAAGGGGTAGAAAATTTTGACTTGGATGATATGATTGTACCTTCACACACTTTACCTAGGGATTGGAGATACTCTACAAGTCACCCCAAGGATTTGATCTTAGGAGACCCATCTAGTGGAGTCAAGACTAGACATGGACTTAGGAAGGACGTAAACCACTCAGCTTTTATTTCAATGACTGAACCCACCACCTTACTGATGAGTTTTGGATTTTAGCAATGCAAGAGGAATTGAATCAATTTGTTAGGAATGATGTTTGGGAGCTTCTAGAAAGACCTAAGAAACAAAGTGTAGTTGGAACAAAGTGGGTATTTAAGAACAAGGTGAATTATTCAGGAGTGGTGGTTA
>NW_021429000.1:0-213 GCF_001605985.2 Dendrobium catenatum
GAAAATGAAAAAGATGCATATTAGTTTAAGTTTAGAACTGGAAGAGATTAAGAAGGAACATGAAATCCTTAGGAAAGATCATGCATTAATTGATGACAACCACATGAAACTACTGGACGAATATGATGACTTGAATAAGAATTTTGAGAATTTAAAATCATCCTATGCTGATCTTGGAAAAGATTTTAAAAATTTTAAGGATGAATCTGAGAG
>NW_021429001.1:0-247 GCF_001605985.2 Dendrobium catenatum
ATAAATTTGGATCCAATAAATTTGGTCTCTGGACGACATTCTGGATCCCACCTACTACTCTCCATTGCCCGCCTTTTCCGCAACTGGGCATGGCCGCCTACTCTATTTCAATACATTTAAAATAAGTTATAATAACTAATTAATTATAGTGAATATTTTTGTACATTTAATTTATATGGGATCAAATATCTTATATATTTTAATATATATGTACTAAAATTATTTTTTTAATATATGCATTTTAAAA
>NW_021429002.1:0-204 GCF_001605985.2 Dendrobium catenatum
AGCAACAAATGAAATGTACTATTTATAATGGAGTTGAAGATCAAAATCATGATAAATCTTAGAAAGCTCACATGTCAAATTTAATGTCATAAAAATGATGAAGATTGGTCACCATTTTCATGTTAGAATGTTTGTCTTCTAAAATCAATCCAACACCATAATTGTCTCGTAAAATGGAGATATACAAGAGCCATATAATCATAA
>NW_021429003.1:0-1083 GCF_001605985.2 Dendrobium catenatum
TTCTAAAATTCTCCAAGTTAATACTAGACACATTTTTGTAACTAGTCTAGTGTTTTCCTCCCCTCAAGTTATCGTTTTGAAATGAACTAAATAAATTTTATTTATCCTTGATCCTTTGTGTCTCTAACAATATCATTGTGCAAAATTAGCTTCACTCACGTATTAGGACTACACTTGATCGATATATTCTCGTAGTATTTCAGGGAAATGATCTAATTTGATATTTTTAAAAGGCCTTGGTAATCTAAACATAGTGCAATCATCATTATCGGTTCATTCTCTTCTCATACAGATAAAATTGTTGTTATATCATCACAACTAACTTGAGATTTGATTCATCCTTAGAATAGTGAGTTTGAATTAATCTTTACTAACTAATCACGAGTGTAAACTTTCACAATTTTATGATCTTTGTGCAATGAGACATAGGATTAATAGATGGTGCTTAAAGATATCAACTATTTTTATTTTAAGATGCATAAAGAGTTTTCCATCAAATTCATATAATCTTGAAGCATTAACCAAAATCCATTGATCTGCTTTAGATCATTCACAAAATTAACCTCAAGGCCAAATTTACATATTTATGATCCTAATATGATCTCCAATAATATTAAGGTCAAAGCTTTTTAATTCAATTCATTCATTCATTATCTTAAAGGGCAAGATAGTCTAATATATAGATACAAATAAAGACTTTTGGCTCTAATTGGTATTATGAAATTAGATGAACGAAAATGAAAATGAAAAAGGAAATGATAAAGGTAATACATTAAAATTATGTTTTTTTAGTATGAAGAAATTGTGTGGATAATATCTTTCATTTTTTGTTTACTTGTTGAGAAATTGAATCTTGTATCATAAAAGGAGGTGATATATAAGTCACAACCATGTTTTAATAACCTTTTTTTTTTATGTTTTAGACTTCATTTGATATAGCTTTTTTTATTACTTTCTAAAGATATTTTTTAGTACAAAAATTTCTCGAACTAGAAATTTATGCACTATAAAATTGTTTTAGAAGTCAATAAGAAGATTTTTCCAAACGAAGCCTTAAATAAGATTAGAATAGGAATAGTTAAT
>NW_021429004.1:0-350 GCF_001605985.2 Dendrobium catenatum
TTAAATTAAAATCTAATTTTATTTTGAAGGATGAAAGTTTACATTATTATAAATGATCTCAAAACAATACAACAACTAAATGTGAGAATTAAGAATCATATACAATAAATAGCTACATCACAAATATAATTATAAATGAACAAGTGCAGTCTATTAGAAATCAATCCTTATTAATATATATCTAATTTATATACATTTAAATAAATGAACAAGATTAAATAAATTTTAAAATTCATTATATAAATGAATAGTTTTTAACATGAACTACTATATGGATATTTCATTTCATTCTATCTTAGGTTTCATTTGGGAAAACTTATTATTTTTTTAAGTAGCTTTTTGGTATAAAT
>NW_021429005.1:0-284 GCF_001605985.2 Dendrobium catenatum
TATTAATTACTTGGTATGTTAATTTAAATGTTGATTGCTTATGTTAACTATATAGGTTATTTGAGTCAAGATTTTTTATTTCAAATTTTAAATGTAATTAAATGTATTTGAGTCCATAGTTGTAAATGTTTAAAGTAATTTGAGATGGGATGTTTAAGCATCAAATTTGGAATCCAAAGAGAAAGGGACATCCCTTAGGGGAGAGTTCGGGATGACTTTAAAATATCCAAAGGAAAAGGATAACACCCCTTTATAGGGGGGTTTCTTTTAATTTAGATATCCAG
>NW_021429006.1:0-245 GCF_001605985.2 Dendrobium catenatum
TTTATCACATGCTTTCTCTAAATCACTAAATATCACATGTAGATCCTCCTTATTCTCTCTATACTTCTCCACCAAACCTCTCAATAAATGAATAGCTTCCATAGTAAACCTATCCGACATGAATCCAAATTAATTTTGAGAAACAATAATATCACGTCATAACCTATGCTCCATAACTCTCTCCCATAGCTTTAAAGTATGACACATTAAGGCTTCGTTTGGGACGGCTGCAGCTGTCGGTAAAG
>NW_021429007.1:0-393 GCF_001605985.2 Dendrobium catenatum
GGGGGTTCGGTTAACCCTAACCCTAACCCTATTGCGCAGCCGGGTGACGGTGAAGGAGGTAGTAGGGTTCGTGAGGGACCTAATGCAAAAGGGAAGGAGGCCATTGACATTGTCGACCATGGAGGGGATGCATGGTCCGCCGGGCCAAGGGGGGGCAGATATGGCCCAAACCGTGGAGGGGAGGACTACTCCACCGCCGGATTCATGGGAGATGCTAGGGCAAGCTATACTCAGAATCATCTAGATCAATTTTTCCAAGGAAGGGAGGGAGGAAGCATGCCTTACAATCAGTGGGGAGGAGGACCGTATCGAGGAAGAGGGGAGGCCGACCCTAGGGAGCCTCATTGGGGGTCGGATGGTTATGCAAGAGGGGATCCGGTGGCACCTCAAGCT
>NW_021429008.1:0-297 GCF_001605985.2 Dendrobium catenatum
AAAGAGGTTTTGTCCTGATGAGAGGGTTATGAAGAAGTGTATTGAAGCAGAGATTGATACTTCTCTTCATCTGTAAAGAGTGCTTTCCTAATTATGTGTATTTGGGTTGGTTGGCAAGTTCTAATTTTGGAATGTTTTCATACTTTGTTGTGCTTCTTCTCTTCACTTCCTGTTGTTTCTGTTGTTTCTGATTGTTTCTGGCTGTTTTATTTTGTTGTTTTCATGCTTTTTGTGTTGGTGGGATGAGTGGGGAGATTAGGAAATTTGGAATTGGAAATGTAACTACTGACAGCATTA
>NW_021429009.1:0-828 GCF_001605985.2 Dendrobium catenatum
CACTTATTGATACCAAATTGAGCGGGACCTTCATCACATTCGCATGTTCATGTATTAAAGTGACATTAATCATTCCTCCCCTAATAATAGCTCAAAATTTTAAAGATTTATATATAGATATAACATTGGCCCTATTTAGATTTCATTTGAGACGGTTTTATTCTTTCTTTCTAAAACAACTTTCTAGTACATTTTTTTTTTATAATTTCAAAATTTTGTAATAGAAAACCATTTTAAAAAACGGTACGAAAGCTGTCCTAAATAAAGTCTTAGGTTTCATTTGGGACGGCTTTCTTACTGCTTCTTAAAGCAGCATTTTAGTTTAAAAATTAAAAATTTTGAACTAAAAAATTGCTTTAAGAAGCAGGAAGAAAACCGTCCCAAACGAAGCCTTAGTCTCTCGAATTGATTATATGAAATTTGACTATATTGATCTCGCATGTTGTAATTATGACAAATTGATTATAATTAGAGGCGATGCCAGCTTTGCTTTTGAGGGTGGGTAAAATTGGTAGCTGGTGTTCATAGAAGTGTATGTGGTAGGGGCTTTTAGGATCGTTGGATTGGCGGAGTTCAAGCAGCAATCCAACAAGCATGAATGAGATCGAGGGGATTTTCAAAATTTCTCTTCCTTGTAAATAAAACTCAATTTTGAGGGTGGACAATTGTCCATCCTCGGTTCAATGTGGTTCCACCCCTTCTTATAATTTAGCTTTAAATGGACTATTTTTTTATCAAATTTGGATAGTCAAGGAATTAAATTAGAGCAACGAGATATTCTGAGACTAAAATAGTTATAAATGAATAGTTTGTGGACTATTTTGAAGT
>NW_021429010.1:0-285 GCF_001605985.2 Dendrobium catenatum
TTAGATTTTGGAGTTTTGGAGATAGTGTTTAGATTTTTTAAATTGGTTAAAGGGAGAAATACTGTTGATGTTGTTCCCTCCTTCTGACCTTGTTTAGTGGTATGATTTTCTTCTCTAAACAAAAGTCTAAACTCAGTTTAACCATTGGTTTTTTAATTAAGATCCTTTTTTTATCTTGCTACATTAATTTATCTTATGCATAATAGCCAAAGTTCTTATATATATTTCAAGTTTTTTGAAATCTTGCAATTGCATTTATCACATAATTTTGATTTTGTGTTGTGG
>NW_021429011.1:0-744 GCF_001605985.2 Dendrobium catenatum
ATTAAAATTTGAATTTAGAGCTATAAGCTGCTCAACATTCAAATTTGAATCTTAGCTAACAGCTTCTTCATCTCCTTCCTTAATTTCAACATCTTCTATAATTTGACAATTAATTTCTGCAACATTCAAAGGATTGGCCACCATATCTCCATTACAATTCTGAGCTACCAATGGATCAACAATAACTTCTAATTCAGCAATAGCATCTTCTTCATCTCCTTCCATGAATTTAACATTTTTGAAAGAATGGAAAATAGCATCCGTTTTATCCTTGGCTGAAAAATCCTTGGAATTAAGTTGTATTTTCTCAAAAAATTTTCTATTTTTGTTTTTGAACTTCACATGCATCCAAGGTCCATAAGGATTCACTTAAGTACAAGTACTGTGAGCCTATGCTGTCCAAGTACCAAGTAGCAAGTTTATGTAATTTATTAAGTAGCAAGTTTATGTAATTAAGAGCCGTGAGCCTCCGCTGTCCAACTACCACATGCTCTAATGAGATCTTTGGTGAGAGCACAGCTACAGAATCATAAAATACCAGATTTAGAAACCCAAATAGATTTTGGTCCCTTCTTATGAAAATAATAATGTAATGCATGTGTGTTACACTGTGAATCATGCAATTTGGATATCCACACCCAATGTGTACTATGGTGAACAGTGTAAGTGTGTGAAATGTGTCATAGCATGCCACATGAAAAATATCTAACTCCATGAAAAGGATTTACTAATCTGTTCGAGTTA
>NW_021429012.1:0-238 GCF_001605985.2 Dendrobium catenatum
CCTGGTGCGACAGAGTACCGTCATCTTTTCACATTCTATAAAGTGTCAGCAGAGAACCGTAGTCCTTTCACACCCTCTAAGTGTCAGCATAGAACCGTCATCCTTTCATACCCTCTAAGTGTCGGCAGAGAATCATCATATGTTCACACCCTCCATGTGTCAGCAGAGAACCAGATATTATTCAAAGATCTTCTCTCGAGCAACTAAAAAGAAGAAAGGAAGAGTAATATCCAAAAAC
>NW_021429013.1:0-380 GCF_001605985.2 Dendrobium catenatum
TTTTTTAATTAAATTGCACAATAAAAATAATTTTTTTAATCTATCATCGAGTTTTTTTGTTTGCCACATCGCCGCTCGCATACGTCGTCGCATCGATTCGCGCGCCCAGCCCAAAATTTAAATTTTCGCCGACCAGCGACCCCCATCAATATGGGTGTCGATCTTAGATGTTTCCATTGCTCCGGACACATCGGCGCTGTCCGTTTCGCGAACGAAGGTCATCTCGGCGATTTTGAGTTTTTTTGGTCGACTCGCGTCGGGTGAGTTTTTGCGCGATTTCGAGCTCTTTCGCTTTTGAAACCCACCTTGCGCAGTCAACTCGATCCCGACACTAGTATTAGGGGGGTCAACATCATATAATCCTTAGGTACTCTCAAATT
>NW_021429014.1:0-314 GCF_001605985.2 Dendrobium catenatum
TTGATTTGAAGGAAGCTGGGCGACGAAGTTGGTAGAGGCCGTCACGAAGATGCCCATGAAGAAGTAGACGGTGATCCATGCAATCCTTTATTTTGAAACCATTAGCGTCAAAACTCACAGAAACCGGATTGTCGTTAGTTAACTTAGAGACAGATAAAAGATTATGAGATAAGCTTGGAACATGAAGAATGTTGCGTAAGTAAAGCTTATGAGGCGTATCGGGTAATAGAAGAAGGCCTTGTCCGGAGTGAGCAACGGAAATTTGTGATCCGTTAGCTATGGAGACACTGTCCTGACCGTTGTACTGGACGGGA
>NW_021429015.1:0-317 GCF_001605985.2 Dendrobium catenatum
TTTATTATAATCAAACGAGTAAAAATAGTCCGACTTTATCATCCAAAATTACACGACTTTTAGCAACAAACAAAAAATCGTCATAAGCACATAATAGACGCGTTTATAAATTATTAAATTAAATACGCAGCTTCTAATGCATCATTCAAAACAAGATTCATACATGCTCTCCATATTTCATTTATACAATCAACATTTGAAATCATAAAACCCACATAGCTGTTGGCTCCAAAAATTCATGTCGCGGCCTCTTTACGACCCTTTCTTTTTTTGTTGGCAGCAGAGAATTTTAATGAGTTTAGGTTTTGGGATAAATT
>NW_021429016.1:0-303 GCF_001605985.2 Dendrobium catenatum
GTTTTCCCGCCCAGTTTTACCATGGTATTAGACACCTGATGCATTAAAAAAAAAACAGCTATTGCATTGGGAGAAAAAAAAAAAGCTGCTGCAGCATTTATTATGCTTCTTATTATATTATTTGGAAGGAAAAAAGCTGCCAACATTTATTACCATTTGTTAGAATAGACATTTGAGAGAATAATTTTTGAAATTTTTTGAATTTTTATATAAAACTTCCGGGCTTGGTGGAAAAAAACTGACATCAAAGTTTTTTTATTTTTAAATTGGCTCAAAATATTATTTTCGAGCCGGCTCAAGCTC
>NW_021429017.1:0-519 GCF_001605985.2 Dendrobium catenatum
TGAAACAAATACACTGGTCGTCACAATCGTGTATTCGTTTAAAGGTACGAACCCTGTCGATTTCTATTGGTCCGTATAGAAGGATCAGGTTCAAACTAGAAGGTCTACAAATTGTTCAAGTCTTTGTACATTTTAGTGAAAATTTTGGCAGCACCCCGGCATATCCCCCATTTGGGGGAAAATTGGGGAGCTGAACCTTCCCACCACGCTACTCGAGCGTGTATGGTAGGTGTCCTTAGACACCGCGGCCATAGTAATTTTTATCCCACCACGCTACAAGAGTGTGTATGGGGCCATCAGCAGTACCCGTACAGCAGAACACTAGTAGCTCTCCCCACAACACTATAAGAGCGTGTATAAGGCTCACCCACCTCGCCGTATGCTTCGCACCAGGCTCCCTCCTACCGGGCTCCCTCCTACCGGGCTCCCTCCTACCGTGCTACAAGAGCGCGAATAGGGGGTTTTTCGGTCTGCTGCAAACGATGAGAATGTGGAATCTGAGTTTTAGGAATTATAACT
>NW_021429018.1:0-284 GCF_001605985.2 Dendrobium catenatum
ATGGTGTAGGCATCCCGCCTTTTGGGGGAGATGCTTGGTCATTGTATCAAAAAGGAACCTAAGTAATTTTTAGGTGTTTTTGGAATTCTCTTAGTGTTTGGATAAGAGAAATATCTATCTAATACGGTAAGATAGACATGCCTAAGGAGTTTCACTTAGGACTTGGTGAAATCCATCCAATAGGGTAGGATGAACTTCAACAGATTGGATAATTCCTAAGGGACGTCTATTGGTTTAGCATTTTAAATGTCATAGAAAAGATCACTCAATTTGGGTTGAAAGAA
>NW_021429019.1:0-406 GCF_001605985.2 Dendrobium catenatum
TGGTAGATGTGTGGAGCATTGGGATGTTTTTCAAGCTGAAATATTGGCGGCTGCTACTGTCAGTGATGTTATTAAGGACTGGATGCTTGAGGTGGAGGGAATTATCATTGACGGAGATAGCATTAGTGCAAATAAATGGTTACAGAATATGAACGATCGTCGCAATAAGGTCCACTTCAGCTGGGAGGGGCCGGATATGACTTTTTTAATGGAGTTCAAGTAGTTAATTTTTAGGTACATAAACAGAGATAGTAATAGAGCTGCTGATTACTCTGCAAAATTAGCAGTCCATGATAGTTTTTCTTTTGATGATGTTAATAATAGTGAATTCCCTTCAATATTGTTGGCTTTGTTGAGGGAGGATAGTTATAGGGTATAGTTTTTTACTTTCTTTTTGAGGGTGTTA
>NW_021429020.1:0-287 GCF_001605985.2 Dendrobium catenatum
CACGCTTTTCTCTAGCGTGGTGGGAGGGGCAACCGGCACGAGACCCACGATAAGGTAGGCGAGCTACCCTCGGTTCCAAACCTGTTCTCGACGTTCGTGGCGCACTGGCAAACCACCTATACACGCTTTTCTCTAGCGTGGTGGGAAGGGAACCCAGTGCGGCGCCTACGACGAGATCGGGATATTCATAAGTACCCGCTTGCGGGGAAACAACTGCCTCTCTCTTAGAACAGGTACCGAAGACCCATAAACGCCTTTCTCTGGCGTGGTGGGGACAAAGACTTTAC
>NW_021429021.1:0-697 GCF_001605985.2 Dendrobium catenatum
TCATAGTTGAATGGGACTATGAGAATTCCAGATACGATTTTGATTACCGGAAAGTGAGAAAAACCCTAAGCCCCCGACATCGCACATTAACATTAAACTTACCTCACCAATGTAAGCTGAGCTGATCCCCCATCGCCAAAGCATTGGAGACGTATTTCCTGAGCGTCTTATTAACCCTAGCCAGAGGAAATGTAGTCCTCGACACTCCTCTGAACGCATCCTCGCAGACCGTCACGCCGAAGCTGGCCGCCGACAAGTAATTCATCACACCCGCTTTCTTCATCGACGACATCGCGAGGAAATTAGCGCTATCCTGAAGCCCATCCACCACGTCGCCATAGCTCTCCGCGCAGGTTTCCAAGCTCGATTTCTGCTGAGGGCTTAGCCGCGGCGATAGCGATAGGAGAATAGCCTTAGATTTGGCGCGTAGAGCCACTTTGGTCGCGATCTTGATTGCAGCTTCGGTTAGCGTCAATGGGTTCACATTGCGGAGAGGAGAAGAGATACGGAGGCAGAGAAAGGGGGTGTCGGAGTTACGGCAGAGGATGGAGGCGATGGGGTTGGTTGAGGAGGATGCGGTGGCGGTGGAGGCGAGGAGGAGGAGGATGAACGGCAGTGAGAGGAAGGGTCGGGAGGAAGAAGGCATTGTTGGGGACAGAGAGATTCTGTTTTTTTAGGGTTTATATATACACAGAAA
>NW_021429022.1:0-229 GCF_001605985.2 Dendrobium catenatum
AATGTTGGTTAATACTGCTTTTTTGGAATCCTTTCCCATGGCTTTTTACAAAGTAGATACCTTTTCTGGCTCAGATCATGCCCCTTTAATTCTTAATGCTGCTCCTATCAATAAATCTTTTTCTAGGTTCATGTTCAAGGATTTTTGGACCAATTTTGATGATTTCTGGGAGCTAACTCAAAGGGCTTTTGATAGACCCTTGACGGCTAGTCCGATTGCTACTTTTTTA
>NW_021429023.1:0-476 GCF_001605985.2 Dendrobium catenatum
CAAGCCTCCTCCTCTCATACATGACACATACCCGAAGCCTCCTCCTCTCATACATGACACATACTCGAAGCCTCCCTTTCACACAGAAATCCCGAACTCCCTCTCCTGTTCGAAAGATTCGCAAGTCGGTCGCCAGCCCTAGGGACCCTTAAACAAATTTTTTCTTTGCTGCGATTTATCCGACCAAAGGTAACAAAAAGTAGTAAACCTTCTTCTTGATTCTAACCTTCTTCTTCTTTCTACCAATCATCAAAAGATCAAGATAAATTGATTCTCATTTATCTTTTTATTTGTAGAAATAAGAAATGAAATTTTATCATCTTTATTTCCTGAAATATGATATTCATTTCTTTAAAAATTTGAAAACATGTTGTTTAAGAAATCTTCTTTTATTTCATAGAATGATATATATATTTTTATTATCTTAAATCATCTGTTCCTATTTTGACAACGGAATTAGATACATCTATTTTATC
>NW_021429024.1:0-210 GCF_001605985.2 Dendrobium catenatum
TGACCAAGATATATCTGATGAATTCGAAGTAATTATACTTTGCATGCAGTCAATATCATTCAAGAAAGAATGTTAACTTGCCTTCAAACAATAAAACCTTAGACGAGCATATACAAGAAGATTTGCAGTGAATATGAGCATCTGTAGACCACTTTAGGAAGCTCATCTTGCCAACTAACATGCATAGGGAAATTCATGATGAGTGCAGCT
>NW_021429026.1:0-366 GCF_001605985.2 Dendrobium catenatum
ACTAGTGTTCGTTTGAAGTACAGAGGTTGATTCGTCCCACAAGTTAGGACGATCAAATTACAATCAGTTTCTTCTAAATTGAAACAAAGTTACAAAGTTTTGCAGAATTCCGACGTCTCCTGAAAATCCGGCAGAATTCCGGCGTATTCAAGAGGCGGAAAGAACTCCGGCGGGGGTCGAGGAGGAGCTGATTCTCCTCCTTCTTCTCTTCTCTTCTTCTCTTCTCTTCTTCTCTCTCTTCTCACTTGAGTCCTTTTGTGAAGAATGAGGGCTCTATTTATATTTTTTCTGGAGTGGCATGACTTCTAAATAGGTGTGAGATCAGGGGCGAATAGGGAGTGGTCGAATGGACGGTTGATGTTGAAT
>NW_021429027.1:0-289 GCF_001605985.2 Dendrobium catenatum
TAATGGTTTGAAAACTCCTGTACCTTTTAATGAATGGGGCAATGAGGATAGCGAGTAAGCCCAACTGAATGCTAAGTGCTTAAACTGCATTTTTTGTGCATTGAAATCTGAGGACTATATGAGAGTATCTACTTGTGTTTCTGGTAAGGAGATTTGGGATAGACTATGCATTACATACGAATGAACAAACGAAGTAAAACTGTCTAGGCTTAACATTTTACTGCATGATTATAAATTATTCCGTATGAAACTTAGCGAAATAATTTCTGACATGTACACTAGGTTCACC
>NW_021429028.1:0-258 GCF_001605985.2 Dendrobium catenatum
TAGCCTCAACTTATACTAGGTTCAATATTTGCTAGTCTTGGTATGTCATTCAACTCATTAACTTCTTGATTTGATTTTCGAGCGATTTTTTATCATTGAGTCAAATTCATAGTCCTAATTTGTATAAGAAACAACTTAGTGTTACATCTATAACATATTTAGGTAGTATCTCATAAGTAATTTTGTTTTTTTAATAAATTAAATTAATTTAAAATTATTTAAAATAATTTTTATGCTATTTTATTATAATTTATATGA
>NW_021429029.1:0-230 GCF_001605985.2 Dendrobium catenatum
ACATAAGTCAAATCTAATACATCTATTTTCCTAACCGATCATCGGAAGGCTGCCGTTTTATGTGACCAAACCATCTAAGGCGACTCTCTCTAATCTTATCTTCCACTGGAGTTACTCCAGCCTTTTCATGTATACCCTAAAAATTTATTTTGATATACGTTAAAAATTTATTTTGATATACATGCAATATAAATTTTTTATTAATTAGGCATATATTAGACTCATCTTAA
>NW_021429030.1:0-327 GCF_001605985.2 Dendrobium catenatum
CCACCTGACGCCCGGAGTTCTGCCGGACCACCACCTGATGCCCGGAGTTCTACCGGACCACCACTTGACGCTTGGACTTCTACAGAACCACCATATGATACCCGGACTTCTGCCCAGCCACCACCTGATGCCCAGAGTTCTACCAGAGTACCGCTCTACGACTACGATCTTTCTAACATTCATCGCCTACTACGATCCTTTCGACCTCGATCGTCATACAATGGTCTTTCTAACCCCTGTCTCCTGCAACTATGATCCTTCCGATCTCCGTCGCCTACTACGATCCTTCCGACTTCCATCGCCAGACAATAGTCTTTCTGACCCCGG
>NW_021429031.1:0-236 GCF_001605985.2 Dendrobium catenatum
GATAAGGTCCCCAAAACCTGATATTGAGTGCATCCACGAATGATAACGAAGACTTCTTTGAGGATGAAACTGAAGTGATTGAATTAGACCCCCTGCCGGACTTAAACCCTGATGTAGGAGGTCCAAAACCTTTTAACCTCGAGACCTTAGCCCCTCTTGAGACTAATATCATTAACGATATCCCTTTGGATAAGGTCTGCCTGGACGATATTGATTTGATCCCGAAAGAGATTGAT
>NW_021429032.1:0-251 GCF_001605985.2 Dendrobium catenatum
AGAGAGAGAAAATCATAAAATATCTCAAATTTCAGCCGAGGAGAGAGAAGCTCGAGGAAAAGTTTGGAAAAGTTGATTTTCAGGCGACGCTGGGCCGTTTTCGTTCGTCGTGACTGTTCAGAAAAGTGGTGTATGCAAGGTAAGGCACATTCCGCCTTCCTCAATTTTCAGAACGGTGCAATTTGAAAGACTTTTCTGTCCGGATTTCATTTTTGTTAGTGAATTTCGTCCGTATTTTTCGATTGGTTCAG
>NW_021429033.1:0-400 GCF_001605985.2 Dendrobium catenatum
AAGAAGGAGCCCAAACCTATTTGGGTTCCTAAATCTATCTGTTGTTGAGTTTTGCAGGAGTGCTCTCACCAAAGACCTCGTGGGGGCATAGGATAACTGGACATATGAAGGCTCGCAGCTCATTCATGCTCAAACCTTCTACTTCAATAATTTCTTGAAATAAGTTTTGTTTCAATGTGTTTTATTTTCTCTTTGTTTGTTGTTTTTTTTATGTGTGTGTTTTGACTTCACTTTGTTTTTAAAATTTGGCCTTCCATATATTGAATCTTTTCAAGATTTTAGATTTTGGAGTTTTGAAGATTGTGTTTAGCTTTTCTAAATTTAGTTAAAGGGAGAAACACCATGGATAATCCCTCCTTCTGGCCTTGTTTTGTGGTATAATTTTTCTTCTCTAAATATA
>NW_021429034.1:0-1327 GCF_001605985.2 Dendrobium catenatum
TGTTGATTTATTCCGGCTAATCTTCCTCTAGGTTTGAACCTTGGGTTATAAGTCCCGGAGCAAGCTCTCCTGCTCTTTCAGAGTAGAATCCAGGTATGAGGAACACCGAACTCTGATTGAGTTGTTTCAAGGTCTCCTTTGAGGAAACGGCGTGATTACATCTAGTTTGGCAGACCCTATGGGTCTACAGTTGTCTAGGAATTGGGAGATGGACAAGTAGCTACACGCCCTTGGGGATCCTGGTACCTCCAAGGGAAGCTTGAGGCTTTGGTAAAATACTTGGTAGATGAGGCCTATGGCCGATTAAGTCAGAGGGAGCGTAGCTACACCTTCCAATTGCCATTGGAAGGCTTAAATAGCCCTGGAATTGAATTCAATGACAGCAGATCTCCTATCTTTTTGACTTGAGCTGTATAACTAGCTATACGGGGCAATCCATTTCTCCTTGTGGAATTATGCCAATAACATATAGACTGGAATATCTGAGTAAGTACAGGTACACATGAATGGCTCTTCTCAACATCACATGAATTGAACCTCCCTTGATAGAGTTCTAGCTGCCTTAATTGGAGGCTGGTAATGGGTATTCTTGACTTATACCAGTACTACACTGATTAGCAGGTATGAATCTTAGAGAGATGCAAACAATGTTCTAGATTCTTAGGACCTCTCCAGGGGCACCTCGGCATGGGCCGCCTCGGGGAGGACCCTGTCTTTATGTTTACCCCGGTACCTGCTGGGCTACCAGTTAATTAGCACTAAAGAGCCTGAGGCTAGAGGAGAAGCTGCTAAAGGGGGATGTAGAGGTCTTTCCAATTAGAATCTATTCAATGAAGTACACCTACATGAAGTAATGCCCTTCGGTACCTAAGGATAAAAGAAAGTTATAAAGGTTTAGAGCCTTTGGTCCGGGCTCTAGTGAGCAAATGCCCTCCGATATCTACAACTCAAAGTTTTTCTTAGTAATCGCCTGGCCGAGGGCGTGCCCGAGGCTTAATTTGTGTTTATGTATTTCTATACCCTATTATTAGTTACCTCCATTTCCCAGGTATACCGTAAAGTACATTTTCTTACACTATTTCTAATCCCTGTAGGTACTCTGGTAGTATGCCATTTCTTTCTATGTTTAGCTAGACTAGGGGTTTATCCATTCCAGGGACTTTAGCTCATAGTATTCCTTGCCTAGATGCCTAAGAAGTGTAGAGGATCCTATGGAGTACTTGAATGGGCCTGCCCGTGGGAGAATGGATCTTGAAGGTTATTAAGCATTCCAGATAATAGGAGTGAGGGCCTTAGCTGGTATTGGCTGCTACTGTACCCTTAAGTT
>NW_021429035.1:0-240 GCF_001605985.2 Dendrobium catenatum
TTATTTATTATTGTATGCTTTATAGATCTAGAAAAGAACCTTTATTATTTGATTCTCAATCCCTTTAAAATTTTTAGAAACAAAAAATATTTAAGAGATGTCAAATGCAAAGCTAGATCAGGATTATTCTATACCTCTTAGAGAGTATGCTAACCCTGTGGTAGATAAAATCCATGAGAGTATTAGTAGACCTACTATACATGCTAATAATTTTGAATTAAAATATTCCATAATTTTGAT
>NW_021429036.1:0-286 GCF_001605985.2 Dendrobium catenatum
ATTTTTGCATCAACAACAACAACATCAAACTTTTATCCCACTACGTGCGGTCAGCTACATGAGTCCTTTTCTTCATTTGTGTTTTGTTAAGGGACAAATTCTCATTTAAATCTAATAAAGAAAAATCATTTTTAATATTTTCTAACCAAATCTTTTTAGTTCTACCTCTTACTTTCTTAACATATGCCAAATCTAATATATATATATATATACTCTCCTAACAGGATTATCGGAAGGCCTCTGTTTACATTTTTGCATAAAAATAATTTATATTCTATACTAATTA
>NW_021429037.1:0-369 GCF_001605985.2 Dendrobium catenatum
GTAAAACTTTCGTCAATACAAAATTATACACGTTTTTTGATAACGAAAACACGAAACTGAGCACAGAAATATCAAAACTCAAAATCTTCGAAAACAGAAATAGGATTCGGAGTCTTTACTGCAAGACGAATAAATCTTCGAACAACGACGACGGACGAAAAGCGCTCCGCGGGCTCCAAAACCAAGCTTTTCCTTCTTTCCTTCTCTTTCCTCTCTCCTGCCTTTTCTCTCTCTTCAAAATATCTCTATCAGATATTTATTAAGACTGATCGTCCCGGACGATCCAAAATTCGTCCCGAGACGATTTGCCCTATGGCAGAATTTCATCCAGACGAAATTAAATAGCGTCCCTGACGACTTGCCCTCTGA
>NW_021429038.1:0-424 GCF_001605985.2 Dendrobium catenatum
GTGGTTCGGTCTAAACCCGACCTACATCCACTCCCTAGAGTCACCCTCTGAGTATTGTATTAATATCAGTAGTGTCTATCTTTTTGCACCAACAGCAAGGCGGAGAAGCGTTTACAATCTCTCTATTCACCACTACCCGGTGTGGCAGAGAAGCTTCATCCTCTTACACTTTCACTAGTGTTGGCAAAGAACCGTCGTCCTTTTACACTATCACTAGTGAGGGCAGAGAACCCTTCGTCCTTTCACACTCTCCTAGTGTGGGTAGAGAACCATTCGTCCTTTTACACTCTCCTAGTGTGGGCAGAGAACCCTTCATCCTTTCACACTCTCCTAGTGTGGGCACAGAACCCTTCATCCTTTCACATTCTCCTAATGTTGGCAGAGAATCGGATCTCCTTGACAGATCTTCTCATAGGAAATCTAG
>NW_021429039.1:0-447 GCF_001605985.2 Dendrobium catenatum
TGACTAAGTCAAATTTGACATGATTTGACTTCAAATAAGTTTGAATGGATTTGAGTTAGGTTTTGAGATGAGTTTGAGAGCTCGAATGGGTTAAATGGGTCAAATGGTTCAAGAGGGCTTAAATAGGCCCTTAATGGGCCCTTAAGCCAAAATTGGTTGACTTGGTCAACCGGTTAGGTCCAGGGTTTGGAAATGGGTTAAATAGATTTAAAATAATATTTAGAGTCTATTGGGTATGGTTCCAGGGTCTGGGGAGATCAATTGGTTCAAAACATCTGTTTGGACCCTTAAAGGGCCTCTTAGGTTAAAACTATTGACATGGTCAACTAGGTTGACCCAGGGGTTGGAAATGAGTCCAACAGGTTTAAAATGACATTTGAAATTTGTTAAAGGTGGTTGCATTCAATTTAGAGTTCATTTGGTTTGAAATCACCATTTGAGCCCTAT
>NW_021429040.1:0-1114 GCF_001605985.2 Dendrobium catenatum
ACTAACTAAAATGCATGAAACCTTGAAAACCACTCATATTAATCTAGAAGAAGCTTTAGATAGACTAGATAAACTTGTATTAAAAGTAGATCACTGTGAGCATTTGTTAAAAATAGAAGTTCTTGGATTGACATATCAAAACAACACTTTTAAAGGAAAAATCAAAGAACTAGAAAAAGAAAATGCATCACTAACATTAGCCCAGCCTAGCGAACACCCATTACAGCATGCATCACACAACTTTTGGATGAGGCATCACCTCCCACATAGGTTAGTGAATCTATTTCCTTGTGTTAGGTGCTTTCCTTGTGGCATGCTAGGTCACATAGCCCGCACTTGCACAATTCACCGTAGGACACACTTAGTATGGAGACCTAAAGTACATCCGTCACAACATAGCATGCATACATCTCATTCATGCAAGCATAAGAAGGAACCCAAACTCACTTGGGTTCCCAAATCTAACCCTTGAATGAAATTGTAGAGATTCTCTCACAAAAGACCTAGTGAGAGCATGTGGTACCTGGATAGTGGCTGCTCGTGACACATGACTGGAGATATGAAGAAGTTCATTCTACTGGAGACCAGAACTAGAGGCAAAGTAACATTGGGAGACAACACTACCAAGAAAGTGATAGGCTCTAGTATTGTTGGTAATGCTAAGAAATTTTTAATTGAAAAGTTCTTATTAGTTGATAGTTTGAAGCATAACTTACTTAGCATTAGTTAATTGTGTGACAAAGGTTTTGATATAAAATTTCTGTCTGATAAATGCCTGATTAGTTTAAATGATAAACCAGTTTTAGAAGGAAAATAAATAAACAATGTTTACATGTTATACATTGATAACATTGATAGTTCAAATTCATTTTGTTTGAAAATAATAGTAGATAACTCATGGCTATGGCATAGGAGACTATGACATGCTAGTATGAAACACATAAAAACATCACTCAAAAAAACCTAGTAAGAGGCGTACCTAAGTTAGATTTCACTAAGGACCATTTATGTGATACTTGCCAACTAGGACAACAAATCAAATCATCTTTTCATTTAATTAAACATGTGATCACCTCTAGGCCATTAGAAATCCTACACATGGACTTATTTGGAT
>NW_021429041.1:0-308 GCF_001605985.2 Dendrobium catenatum
TTGCATACCATTCTTACTAAAGTTAATATAACTATCGTGGGTGTATTTGCTAATAAACATCACATTCTCTATATGACTTGTCAAAAGTACAAAAGAGGCGTGACCACTCTAATTTTTCACATAAATCCACCCACATATCTTTGTTAGTATATACTCATGCATACATGATTCAACTCAAAGCATGCATTTAAACAAAGCAACTAGAGTAAAATAGACAAAAGTAGCTTGTTTCTTTCAAACCCAAGAAAGTTCACACTCCACCGAAATAATATAAATGTCATTGATGCAATGGCTAAAGCAAACCCACA
>NW_021429042.1:0-243 GCF_001605985.2 Dendrobium catenatum
GGTGAGATACCGCGGCGGTTGTATATGTTTTTTCTCCCACCACGCGCACTAAAGGCATGCTTGGGGTTTTAAAAAGCATTTTTGAAAAGCAAATTTTTGATTTTCCCCCGCCCGGGGGCACTTATGAGCGACCCCCGTTTTGCCGTACGTGCCGCACTGGGGTCTCATCCCACCACGAGCACTAAAGGCGTGCTTGGGGCGGTTCTCCAGTTTGCCACGAACATTGAAGCAGAGTTTTAGGTG
>NW_021429043.1:0-238 GCF_001605985.2 Dendrobium catenatum
AAATAAATTAGTAAAATGTTATCAAATATTTGAGGTCGATGGTTATAAATTCCAGACAAAAATTTGGTGTGAAGGAAAGAATACAGAAAATTCAGGCGTATGTGTAAGAGGGAACACCCATATAGGGGATGATTCTGAATACTACGGGGTATTACAAGAAATATTAGAGGTTGAATGTAAGAGGGAACACCCATATAGGGCATGATTCTGAATACTACGGGGTATTACAAGAAATATT
>NW_021429044.1:0-453 GCF_001605985.2 Dendrobium catenatum
GAGGAACAGATCCACCAGTATGAAGAGAGCTTCCTAAACCCTCACAGTTAGATGCTCTGTTCTGCTTATTCTGCTCTCTTATTTTTATGAACTCAGGGCGCCCAAGCTCTACTCAGATCAGTCCATAAACCCTCTCCAATCTATATTGGATGCTACCTGGACTTTCTAATGTCCGTGAACATGTCCTTGAGATGGGTCGCTCCTCTCATCTCAAAATTTATTCTGATTCTCGTGCTATGCTCAAGCAACCACCTAAATTCTTTTTGTAAAAATTTAGGCATAACCAAAAATATTAATACAAATTAAATCAAATATTTAAATTCATACCAAATAAGTATACATGAAATTCTCCATATCATATATCCCTAATCTCATTTGGGATCTTCTTCCATGATAAGTAAGAAGCATCATATTTATTCTTTATAATATTTTGGATCTTATGAGTAGGTGACC
>NW_021429045.1:0-217 GCF_001605985.2 Dendrobium catenatum
TAGCAAGTTAATTGATAATATTTGAAAATAAAATTTTTAACCACTGATAAAAAACTTGCAGTAAATAAAATACGAAAATTTAAATGACACAAAGATTTATAGTTATTCGATCAAACACAACCTATATCCACTCCCTGAAGACTCCCTCTTCAGGTATTATGGTATTACCAAAAATGTCTCTCCTTTTTCCCCCACAGCAAGGTGGAGAAGCCTTTAT
>NW_021429046.1:0-400 GCF_001605985.2 Dendrobium catenatum
AAAATAAATAAAATTAGAAAAATTAAAGAATAAAAAATATTTTGTAATTATTTTTTCATGAAATCAAAAAGAAAACAAGTATTTGTATTATTAATTATTTTTGCATTAAAACTAGATTTTGATTTAAACTTTTGAATTTTATTATTTAAATTTCAATTGGGAGTTTTGAAAAGATTTTTAAAACACGAATTCACCCCCTCTTGGTGTGCCATTTTATAATTCAAGTAGTTTCACAATCATTTAATCCACTAAAAAATACATGCAGCCCTTTCTTATGCGTTTAAATAATTCTTAGACACACATTAGAGGATTTAAATATAGGAAATTTAACATATTACCTTATTTTAGATTGGGTTAAATGGCACTTATCATGCAGTATTCTAATCTTCGAAGTCTCATA
>NW_021429047.1:0-252 GCF_001605985.2 Dendrobium catenatum
TTGAGGAAAGCACTCTCATTGCCATCGAACAAAGACTCCCTTTGAGGAATCACTATTCTCCCTTAAAGTAATTTGGTTTCCTACTATTAAAATATTGCAAGGGAATTCCTGTCACACCTCAAGATCAATTTTGAAAGAATTGCCTATTTTAATCTCTAATTGAATGACCCAAGTTACTAATAATCTATCAATATAATTCAGTCTAGTGAAAATAATTAATAATCATAATGTTAAAATGTAAATAATCAGGAG
>NW_021429048.1:0-367 GCF_001605985.2 Dendrobium catenatum
GAAGAAAAAGCACAACAATGCACGACGGGGAGGCCAGAACCGAATTTTCGGAGCCCATAGATTTTTGGCGACTCCGCTAGGAAATGGTTTCTCTTTCTATCTCTGGCTAGTCTTTCACAGGCTATAGTAGCAAGCAAATCTATATGGACTAAATTTTCAAATTTCCTAAAAATTTAATCTTTTAAATACGATTTATTGGAAATTCAATGAGCAGGGTTTTAATTATATTTTAACTTTTCTGCTTCAATTATTTGTTCTGCATATTTCTGCATTTTGAAAGTATGAAGTGTTGTATCAATTCTGATTACTAATCCCTGCCTTTCATTTTTGTAGAATGGAAATGCAACACACCCCGATGACTATGCAA
>NW_021429049.1:0-239 GCF_001605985.2 Dendrobium catenatum
CTTGGATACATGATCCCTTATGAAATGATGTCTTATGTAAATGTGTTATGTTCTTGAATATTGAATAGAATTTTTTGAAATGCAAATAGCACTAGTATTATCACAATAAAATTGTATAGTTCCTATAGTTAATCCTGAATCATTCAACTGTTGTTTTAATCAAAGCACTTGTGCCACACAACTTCCTAGTGTAATGTATTCTGCTTCTGCAGTAGATAGGGCAACTGAATTTTATTTTC
>NW_021429050.1:0-208 GCF_001605985.2 Dendrobium catenatum
TAAATTAATGAGTATTCATGTTCGGTTCATGTTCGTTTGTTTAGTGTTTATCGAGCTTTAAACAAACAAATATAAACGAGTTATAAACGAGCTCTACTTTTAGATGTTCATTAACTTAACAAACGAGCTTCCTAACAAACTATTAAGCATGTTCGCGAACTTAATATTGATCTCTATTTATATTATTTATATTTATTAATTCTATAAT
>NW_021429051.1:0-251 GCF_001605985.2 Dendrobium catenatum
GCCCAAAGTCACAATCCCTTCACTAGGTCTATTACTCTTATTAACTCGAGAATGATCATAAAAAAAAATAATAAAGTGCCTAAAACAAACATGAGTAAGATCCTAAATATCATATTAAACTAACTCAAATGGGATACTGATAGAAAACACTTGTAGATCTCAAATATTTCCTATCAATCTTCGGAAAACAGCGAGAATTCTTCACAAAGGTCCGCACAAAACCACGAAAACAGTAGATAATTTGTATTATT
>NW_021429052.1:0-356 GCF_001605985.2 Dendrobium catenatum
AAAAAAAAAAAAAAAAAAAAAAAAACTAGACTTAGCTTAAAGGATTGCAACCTGAAATGAGAGGAACTTTAAACAAGTGGAAGTACTTGAAAGTAACAAAAACCCTCAAACGAATTAACATAGAAAATCGAACTTAAAGTTACCATGAAAATGCACACTTGTTGTAGTAAGAATGATACAAAAAGCACACTTGTTGCTAGCAAAATTCGACATTGACCACACAAAGTTAAATAACACAACCATAATGCAAAAGAAGGGAAATATAGAGAAGTGGAAGTGGAAAAAATTGCATGATTTTTTGATTCTATGGATGGTTACCATGAAAACATAACCGATGAGAACCTGCAGGTGAATGT
>NW_021429053.1:0-554 GCF_001605985.2 Dendrobium catenatum
CTTTTGACTTGACCGATCGTACAGATGATCACATGTTTGTTCAAACGATCACACTTGTGATCGTTTTAATGGCAGTTTTAAAATCGTCCCCTACATTGAACCGTCATATTTTCGTCCAGACAAACTCTAGGTTCGTACAGACAAAGTTCATTAAAAACAACCTTATCCACTCAACCGTTTTCTCGTTTTTCCGCAAAATTACTTAAAAACTTCGTCCCATACGATATTAGGATCGTATAGACAAACTTAATTAAAAATTGAAAAAACTACATGAATCAGTTTTAAAATCTGACAGTTTCACGCATTCCAACACATCGTCCCGTACGAAAATTTTTCATCCTGGATAATCTGCTTTCAAAATTTTTATTTTTGTATTTTTATCAAAGCAAATAAAAATAAACACACAAAATAAAATGAATAACAAAAAATATACAGACTCTAAATAAAAATCACTCAAAAATAAACAAAAATCACAAAATCACATAAAAAAACTATGAAAATAAAATATCAATGTTGCAAAAATATTTTTATTTAAGCATTTAAATCAATCACAC
>NW_021429054.1:0-238 GCF_001605985.2 Dendrobium catenatum
CTCTCACACTCTCTCCTTCAATTTCCATTGAAAATTCATGTAGACGGGATTTTTAGAAGTCAGTTTTAGTGGACCTTTTATACAAAAGACACAAAAAATAGTCTAAAAATGAACTTTTCAATTTTGAACGCATGATTGTATAATATGATCATATATTCGTACGTACGAATAGTTCAAATATTATTACGTATGAACCCATTGTGAATCAGTATGAAATCATTTTGTACCTTATCATCGT
>NW_021429055.1:0-671 GCF_001605985.2 Dendrobium catenatum
TCAAGAACGGGTAGATTAGAAGTATGAGTCAGATATTATATTTTTTTATTTATTGTATTTTTATTTTCTTGAGTCTAGCCATAAAATGCATAAGAGTAAGAGCAACCATGTACACATACAGGGGGAGAGTTTATTTTTAAATGCAAAATGTAATAGAATTTCTTCTCTGGAGATCGTACTAAACGATTTTAATTCGTACCGTACGATCCGAGCTATATGGATGATTCTGTGAATAGACCGTACTGTACGAATTTAGTCGTACTGTACGATATGTTCAGATCCAAAACCTTAGCCGTAGTTTAGTTTAAGTAAGTGATTTTGCGCCGTTCGTACTATACGAACATTTTCGTACTATACGATTTATTTTAAATACTTACTTAAATTAACCCTTGATTAGTGCATGTAATCCAGGCCTAATTATATTTTGAACATTGTTATGTATGAACCGGATCATACAATACAGTGAGGGAGAGAGCTCTAGAGAAGTTCTTTAGGGTTGAGAGAGGAAGGAGAAGATGAGCGTTGTGAGGGAGAAGAGGTGTGAGGGAGATCACACGGTTGCTCCAAACTTGCTGCATCTTGCTCCTCCTGTGGCCCTAGAAGAATTTGATGGAGGATCTCCAAGGGAAAGGCTAGTCTACATCATACGGTACGAATTAAACCGTGTGAGG
>NW_021429056.1:0-213 GCF_001605985.2 Dendrobium catenatum
CGACTGCGATGGGAATAACAAATGGTTGTCGGCCTCAGTTTGATTGCTTGGAGAAGACGAAGACCTCCCCAAAAGCAAGAAAACAGTTCAAGGTTTTGATAACAGGACCGGACAACGAACCGGAAGAAGGAGAGGTTCAAGGTTCGACCAGTCGAACCGGGGTCGAACCGGATGATGTAATAAATAATAATATATTAATATTATAAAATTTAT
>NW_021429057.1:0-229 GCF_001605985.2 Dendrobium catenatum
AGCTCATGCAGTTCACAATTACTTGCTTGGTCATTCCCTAGTTTTTTGATGCTATCCATCAAAAACATATGGTGGATAATTTTGCTTGTTAGGTTTGAGCGGTAAGACTGCTTAAGAATTTTGTCTATAGAAATATGTGATTCCTTCAGTTTTATCTTTTGTAAGATAATATTTTTCTTTTTACTCCATTTATAAAATAATTATTATTTTGCTTTTATCTTAATTTTAC
>NW_021429058.1:0-283 GCF_001605985.2 Dendrobium catenatum
TATTGCTCGGTATTTGCTCGATATTTGCTAGGTATTGTTTTGCAAAAATGAGAAATACCGCTCTCTGAAGGCCAATACCATGCAAATACTGAGTTGTACCGAGTTTTTTTTACAACTCGATACAACTCAGTATTTGCTCAGGATTTGCTCGGTATTGTTAGGGATTTGCTCGGTATTTCTAGGTATTTGCTCGGTATTGCTAGAAAAAACTCGGTACAACTCGGTATTTGCTAGAAAAAACTCGGTACAACGCGGTAAATAACGAAAATGCGTGACGCGATTC
>NW_021429059.1:0-425 GCF_001605985.2 Dendrobium catenatum
TATATATATATATATATAAAAGTATATTATTATGCATAAGTCATTTTACTAATTTAACTATTAATCATAAGCTTTATTTAATATTATTGTTTATAAACTATTGTACTGTTCATTCTTAACAATCTCCAATTAATTGGTCATGCAGCAATTAGTCTTAAATCAATTCGATGTAATATCTTTTTTATAAAATACTATATATTATATAATCACTCAGATATATATGCTTCTAAGTATCAAAAAAATCACTAAGCATCCTTGACACCATAACATAGGGCACACGGCCGAAAGGGTGAAGGAGAAGAAAAATAAAAAAGTTAAAGACTTTTGATATAAATATCTGATTTGTCGTATTATTATCCAACACGATAACTACAAATCAAAATGTTAGGCTTTAAGGCTGGTATGAAGTGAGATTAGTTTGATGT
>NW_021429060.1:0-509 GCF_001605985.2 Dendrobium catenatum
TGCCCAATCAAGATTATTTTGTGATGACGTATCAATTAATTTGTTATGCCACTAAATAACTATGACAAAAGGAATTTAGGATCCCAATTTTTATTATGATTTGATGGAGATAGATTTTATTATGATTTTGAGGTGTGCAAAAATAGTCTCTAAATAGAAAGATAATCAGACCAATCACTTCCAAGATACAATGAAATTAATTGAGTTTATAGAGAGCAAAATTGAAGATTTCTCTTTACATTAATACTTTAAAAAAATCTCTTTACATTAATCCTTTTAAAAAAATATGTGTAGAAAACTGAGCAAGCATCAAAGGAGGGGAAAATTTTTTGTGCTGGAATTATTTGGCCATACAATTATAGTCAGTGGCGGAGCCAGAAATTTTGTTCAGGGGGGCCTAATTAAAATAGTTATGTTTGTGTTGAAACAGAGAAGAACGCAAGAAGAGCAAAAGAGAAATATTTTCATTATTTTGAGCAGATAGGAAACACGCCTATTTATAGACCCTA
>NW_021429061.1:0-331 GCF_001605985.2 Dendrobium catenatum
CTAGTTTTTTTTTATGATATATTGGTGTATAGCAAATTCTGCAGGACCATATCACCCATCTTGGGGTGGTACTCACGACCCTATTGGAGCATCAGCTATATGCCAACCAGAAGAAGTGTTCTTTCGCTCAGAAGGAGGTGGAGTATCTGGGACACATCATTTCAGGGAGTGAGGTGGCGGCTGATCCCACCAAGATAGAGGCCATGGTGAAGTGGCCTACACCAAAATCTCTTAAAGGCCTACGGGGATTTTTGGGACTTCTGGCTACTACAGGAGGTTTATCAAGGGTTATGATTCCATAGCAGGCCCTTTGACTGATCAGCTAAAGAAT
>NW_021429062.1:0-250 GCF_001605985.2 Dendrobium catenatum
GAATTGCGAAGGCTAGTCCGAGAGGAGTTCCCCACAGGAGATATAAGACAGTACCTTCGTCAACAAGACATTCAGGAGTCATCACCTTTCACTGAAGCTGTCCTCTGGTACCCCATTCCAACAAGATTCAAACTCCCGAATATTGATTCTTATGATGGGACTTCAGACCCCTACAAGCATATCGATCACTACCGCACCATTATGCATATCCAGCAAGCCCCGGATGCTTTGCTCTGCCAAGTTTTTCCTA
>NW_021429063.1:0-202 GCF_001605985.2 Dendrobium catenatum
TCAGGCAAGAAATTAATATGATAAAATAATATTGAGACAGCTTACATGATCTGAAATATCTATCATCTTCCCTTATTTTAAGTGCCGAAAAGATCTTTCAGCGATATCTTATCTCTCATATCACTGAATTGGAGAAATTTGGAATCAGAATATTTTGACTCAAATTTAATTAAAACAAACTTTAATCATAAGCTCAGTGTGA
>NW_021429064.1:0-306 GCF_001605985.2 Dendrobium catenatum
TTTTTTTCTTTAGTCATGAGGAAGAGTGGACCTTTTTGTATTTCGTATAATTATAATGAATTTTATTTGGAATTTGTGTTCACACAAAATCACACACTATATTGTGAGTTATTATGCCATATGTAGCATGGATGCTGAGAGATCTTTCATGAGAAAATGAATGTATCGCCATGAAAGATATAAATAAACTCCTTATGGGTTTAATGAAAGATAGCACTTTTTTTTTAATTCATTGATTTAATCTAAATACTGTAAACGAACTAAATAAGTTTTTTTTTTAAGATTCATTTTTTCATAAAAGTAAGC
>NW_021429065.1:0-204 GCF_001605985.2 Dendrobium catenatum
CCTACAAATCTCTTAACAAACATGTTTTCTAACTCTATGAAACTGTGTACTGAACCATTTGGCAAATATGCATACCAGTCAAATGCTACCCCTGACAGACTACTGACAAACTGTCTGAAAAGCAAAGCATCGCTTCCTCCAGCGTTGCAACAACTACCTCTAAAGTTGGCTATGTGCTGTCTTGGGTTTCCAGTACCATCAAAG
>NW_021429066.1:0-210 GCF_001605985.2 Dendrobium catenatum
AATTGGGCAGTTCATCAACTTGATGTGATGAATGCCTTTCTTCACGGCAAGCTCGATCAACCAAATTATATGACTCAACCACAAGGCTTCAAGGATCCCTCATTTCCGGCTCATGTCTGTTTATTGCACAAAGTGATCTATGGTCTAAAGCAAGCTCCTCGTCTTTGGTTTGTTACATTATCTTCATACCTCACCAGTCAGCGTTTCACT
>NW_021429067.1:0-260 GCF_001605985.2 Dendrobium catenatum
CAGCACATTCAATGTTATTTAAATCAAGCATGTAAATGTTGTTGATCTGCTTTCACTGCAAAACAGTGTTATTAATTAAGCTCATAATGCATGAATTTGCTAAAATTTTATGATGAAGCCCTTGTCGCAAAGCTGTCTGATGCTTAGCAAGTTGTGTTTCAATCCATCTTCAAGCAAAACTTTTTTAATCAGAAGATTCTTGGAATTACCAATTATACCTGCTCCTACCACCTTCCTGGTGATGTTGTCTCCAAGAGTCA
>NW_021429068.1:0-318 GCF_001605985.2 Dendrobium catenatum
AAAACACATATACTGGACATATTGTGCCACACACTGTGTATATCTTATTCTAGAAAAGCTAGGTGACTTGAATCAACAAAAGAATGCTGATAGGAAATACTTGATTTCAAGTATTTCCTATTCACTTTTACAACAAATCTCAATGCAAACGGCTGTTCACAGCAGGAAAACAGCCAAAACCGTGGAAAAACAGGGAAAAACGGAGAAGAATTTGGAGAAAATACTTGTATTTTACTAGTAGATGCAAGGAAAATAGCAAGATACAATTAATTTAGAAACTTCACAATCTTCTCAAATCTGAAATTAATCAGAGATTTC
>NW_021429069.1:0-952 GCF_001605985.2 Dendrobium catenatum
TCACTTGATTTATACATAAAAATCTATAAAATTTAAATACCCAATTTTCTTTTCCTGTACATCATCACCTACGAACATTCTACTTTGTAGAAATATAAAGTGCATAATAATAAAATGTAGATATGATAGTATATTGTAAGAAATTATGTATACGTAAAAGTAAATGAAATTAAATTGAATGGTCTTGAATTCATTCACTCCACTCTCTAATGCGCTGATAAAAAAGTAAACATGGCATATAAATTTTTGCATAAAGTATGCAAACACACTTAAGTTCCTTCTAGGAAAAGAAACTGACAATCAAATCAAATCAATCCAACAGCTTAACTTTGGGTAAAATTAGTTGTCATAGAAAACCATCTAAGTGTATTAAAGAGGTTATATGGCTTTAATATGTCTCAAAGAAAATTAATGTTTGAATTCAATGAATTTTTAATGTTTATTCACTAAGGCTAAAAGTTGATTTAAGTAAAGTTTCATTGAAGTTTATTTGAACTTTAAATTATTCAAATTTTTAATTTTGAAGTTGTTCGTTTACTTTTAAAGAACTTATAAATTAATAAAACCCAAAATGCAAGGGTTATTAATTTGTAAATCCTAAGGCTTTTAAATGAAACACCCATCACCTATACAGGACAGGTGATCATATGATAACCTTTAAAGAATTATTAAAGATAGAGAAGTGACCTTATAATCCAATACAACATACCCTCCAAACGCAATATAGTATAATGTATGAGGTCGATATATTATTCATTATTTGAAGATCCCCAGATCCAATGCATCAGTGCCCTCTTGAAAGGAATCGTGCACAACATATATGGGATCTCTTTGTTATTAAATTATATTAAATGCCTCAAAATTAAATGCCAAAAAGGCCCTCCAAAAAATTAATTATACAATTTAATTCATCAAAACAAATTTTAATCAATCAAATTACCAAATAAATTAG
>NW_021429070.1:0-201 GCF_001605985.2 Dendrobium catenatum
TTACAATTAAATTTCCAGTCTTGGATGTAATCCTTCAAAGCGTAGACAGCTTCCAATTCTAGTTGATTGATATCCCAATGTATTCTCTTCTTTCCAAAAGCAAGTAGTAGATTTCCTTTAGAATCTCGTGCTGCACCGCCAATACTTGCTAAGCTAGAGTCCAGGAGTGAAGCGTCAACGTTCAATTTGATCCAATCTAGT
>NW_021429071.1:0-317 GCF_001605985.2 Dendrobium catenatum
ACATTCTGACACGAAAGGAGTTTTTAATAGTGATATCGGAAAATTGAAGCTTTCTACCATTAAATGTGTGCCAAAACAGAACAACTCTGTAGATTGCGGTATGTATGTCTGTAAATATATGGAAAGGATAAGTTTTGAAGGCAACACTGATTGGACTAATAGTACAAATTGGCAAGAAGACATGCCAAAGTATAGGGTAAAATTTGCATATGAAATGTTTTATAAATCATTGGTAAAATAATAGTTTTTCAGTCTGTAAAATATTTCTTTCTGAATATTCACTTCTTGTCTGTAAAATGTTTATTTCATGAAACTGA
>NW_021429072.1:0-217 GCF_001605985.2 Dendrobium catenatum
AAAAAATGATAAATTTTGGTTTCATGCCACCTCCACAACACATGAATGGAAACTTGATAGCAAGCTTTTTAGCATCACTTTAGACAATGCTTCTGCAAATATTGTTTCCGTTGATTTTCTATGAAACCATTTGAATTTGAAAAATGATCTTCTATGCAATGGTAAGTTTTTCCATATCATGTGTTGTGCACATATTATAAATCTTATTGTGCAGGAA
>NW_021429073.1:0-318 GCF_001605985.2 Dendrobium catenatum
TTTTTAATTTTTAATGCATATTATTTGATAAAAGTACTTGATATGATTATTTATTTAAATTGAATGCAAGCTATGAATTGATTTGATGAGTGTTAGATTACACCTTGATTAGGAATAATTTTGATACTAACATAATCTTTTGTAGGTGGCCATGCTCATATAGGGTTATAAAAATAAAGGAGGCAAAATTGAAGGCATTAAAACTAACAAATTTTTTGCATGTGATATACAATTACTACGTCCCCCTTTTAATTAAAAGAGCATGACCAAGTGTAACTGTGATATGAGCATTTTAATATATATATATATATATATATA
>NW_021429074.1:0-307 GCF_001605985.2 Dendrobium catenatum
TGGCTGAAGTTAGTGTTATGTTGATAACAAGTTAGATGAGAAAATGTTATGGAGATTATTCTTCTTAAACAAATTTGATAGGTTGTTCTTAGATTTACTACTGGAGGGTTCTAATTGAACTTTATTTTATAACTGATGATGCTTTATTTCTGTTTTGCTTTATTCTATGCATAGTTCATTCGGCTTTATTTTATATTCAGGTGCAAGTATACCGAAAATGAATGAAGCTGCATGCACGGATTTTGAGAAGTATATCTCCATGAAGTCTAGTAACCTTTCATCAACATTAGAGCAATTGTACATGTGG
>NW_021429075.1:0-419 GCF_001605985.2 Dendrobium catenatum
GTTAAGGCTTCGTTTGGGACAACTTTCTTACTACTTTATATAGAGCAGCTTTATAATAAAAAAAATTTGAATTAGAAATTTTTTTATTAAAAATTAGTAAGAAAGCTATCCCAAATAAAACATAATTCATATCTTCACATATACCAGCTTATGCTTTTTAAATATAGTGAGCTTGATCCTAGAGTTCCTCTTTTTAATGTATATTACTTTCTCCTCTCTTGCTATTTTCATCAGTTCATCATTGTTAGTAAAATGTTCATATGACTTAAAAATAAATTTGTATCGAACAACTTCTTCATTTTTTCCTATTTGGTAAATCCTTAAAAATAGAGATTTGTTATGTTGATTTTGCCATATTATTTGAAAAGCTAGTCTTATAACTTCAGAAGGATAGGACCCACTCGGTAACTCCTGTGATC
>NW_021429076.1:0-240 GCF_001605985.2 Dendrobium catenatum
TTAGGATTAACTACATGTTATTGAGGATTTTTCCAAGTTTTTACATGATTGGGTTGATTTGCATTTCATAAATTTTCACCATTATTATTACTCCAACTAAAATTTGGGTGGTTTCTCCGACCTTCATTATATGTATTCGAATATGGGTTATTTTGTCTTTCAATAATATTCACATTCTTTCTTCCTTGGATATTAGGATTGCTAGAATGATTACACATATTCTTCTCTAACAATATACAT
>NW_021429077.1:0-224 GCF_001605985.2 Dendrobium catenatum
TTTATCCTAAGAGCCTAACGTAGTAGAGTCCAGGCCATACCCAAATAAGCAAAAGAAGAAACCTAGGAAAAACATGCTTTTCTAATGCGCACCTAGTAAACACTTCAACACATGCTTATATATAAATTAAGACATAATTGTAAATAATGTCCCAGTTATTACAAATATGTTTGACAGCTGAGTTATTTACCATTATACAACCCAGTCAAATTTATAGACTCTAC
>NW_021429078.1:0-1527 GCF_001605985.2 Dendrobium catenatum
GGTCTAATATTTATTAAAAATCTTAGGATTCCAGAAAATATCCTAGATTAGAAAGTCAACTTTTTGGTCAAGTGTAGTTCATTTAGGGCCCGAAACTTGGAGAATTCATAACTTTGCCTAGAAAACTCTGATTTTAGTGTACTATCTGGCTAACTACTTGTATTAAGATCTAATATTTTCCTAAGGTGATAAGAGATCTAGATTTAGCCTTTTTCCCATAGTGACTTTTTGGACCCTTAGTTTAGTTCCTAGGAGGACCTAAAACTTTCTAAAATTAGCTAATATCACTTGAACTTTAAATATCAGTATCATAAGTTCTTAAAACTGATCAACAAACTAAAATATTTAAAATGGATCCTAATCCACTAATATTTGAATTTTAACTAAAATATCCTTTTCAGACTCCCAATAAATCTGAATTCTAGATAACTTTAACTAACTACCCTGCTTAAGACTTATCCAAAACACACTAGCCTTACACACACATAGAATTGTTTGCTAGGGCACCACTTCTAGATCTAAGTTAGGCCGCTGGGCTTTACTTTTCTGCTGTGTGCCGGAGCTTTCGTGGATTTCATTGCATGTTGTTTGAAAAAAATGATTGGTGTATTTGCTTACATTTATTGCACTCTGTGATGTGATGAGAGCTAGATTTATCCCTAGGTTAGGAACGTCATATATATGTATATATATACTGTTCTTCCGTGCAAGTGGCCATGCTCAAGCTAATAAAAGGGGGGGGGGGCACCGTTATATTTTCTAATAATATTTTATGCAGATGCTTGCTCAGCCCCCCTAAATAAATGAGGGCTAAATTAATAATTATAACTGCACAGGTGGAGCTGCTTAGTCCTCATAGTTAAGAGCATGGCTTGGCACAAGGTCAATGTTGTTAGTTATTTATTTTTATATAAACTGCTTTGGATTTTTATTAGGACAACCATGCAGGTTTTTTTAGAATTTTATGCTTTTCAATTAATGTAAAAAATTTGTAATAATTGTTAAGAGTTGTGAAAACAACTGTGAGTTTGGATATTCTTATCCAATTCGGATTCCAAAAGAAGAAGGCATCCCTAAAGGGGAGAGTCTTCTTCCATTTGGAATACCGAGTTGGATGACTTTAGATATCCAAAGAGAAAAGGCAATGCCCCTTCTAAGGGGGAATTATCTCTTCGTTTGGATATTCAAGCCACGACGGATCCAAGGAGTCCAAGGAGACCAAGGAGGTGAGGTCCAAGGAGTCAAAGGAGAAGATATCCAGAATGATAAAGATTAAAGACCCAATATCCCACTCAAAGTTGTTGGCGTCTATCATAGGCTTAGAAATCCGGGTTGTTGGCAGTTGTGCCCGGCCACTTTACTTTTCTGCATACCCTGGGTTGTAATTAAAGGGCAGTTGGCCTATGAACATTTACTTGATTAGTTTGATTTATATTGATGTTTTTACCTGATTACGCATTAGAATTTACCTGCTTTTTTTCTAGGTTTCCTTCTTGCATGTCGATTTTGTTTTAGCCTGGATTGCGT
>NW_021429079.1:0-365 GCF_001605985.2 Dendrobium catenatum
TGTCTTCTTAGGTTATTCATTTATAGGTAAGGCCTATAGAATCTTTAAAAAGAGAACCCTAGTAGTAGAAGAGTCCACTCATATAGTATTTGATGAATCAGATAAGCCCTTTGAATCTAAAATTGAAGAAGATGAAGTAGAGGAAAATTAGGGAGTAAAAACTATGACCATAGGAGAAAGGGTAGAATCTCAAGAAGAGTTTCCTAGAGAATGAAAATATTCTTTTAGTCATCCTAAAGAATAAATTTTTGGAGACCATTGGAAGGTGTGAGAACTAGGCACGGACTTAGGAAGGAGGTTAGTCATTATGCATTCATTTCTATGATAGAACCTACAAATATAGATCAAGCTTTAGGAGATGAATT
>NW_021429080.1:0-215 GCF_001605985.2 Dendrobium catenatum
CATCGGCCAGAAAAAATATTCTATCAGCCATGACTATCATCATGATTGTAACAGAGTTCGATCAGATCGTCCAGGACGATATAGGATCGTCCAGGACGATATAGGATCGTCCAGGATGATATAGGATCGTCCAGGACGATATAGGATCGTCCAGGACGATATAGGATCGTCTAGGACAATATAAGATTGTCCAGGATGATAAGTTATAGCAAGCA
>NW_021429081.1:0-217 GCF_001605985.2 Dendrobium catenatum
TATTTTTATTGCTACTATGATTTATGTATAACTAGCCAAAGATGGAAAGAGAAACCATTCCCAGCGGAGTCACCAGAAATCTGTTGGCTCTGAAAATTTCAATTTAGGATTTCTGATCCCGGGGGAATTTTTAGAAGGTAGATTGGGTTTGAGATAAGACACTTCCCAGAGATTTCGCCTTCATTTAGTGAGGACTTTTTGATCTGAGTTCTGGTTT
>NW_021429082.1:0-1398 GCF_001605985.2 Dendrobium catenatum
GCTCTCTTACCTCGTCATGCGTGGCGAGTCAGTGGTCAATCCATGCACGCTTTTCTTAGTGTGGTGGGAGGGGCAACTAGCGCGACACCTACGATGAGGTTAGTGAGCAACCCTCGCTCTCTTATCTCGACTAACGTGTTAGGCCGGCAGTCTACCTATGCACGCCTTTATTGAGCGTGGTAGGAGGGGCAACCGACACGACACCTATGTTGAGGTAAACGAGCAATCCTCGCTCTCTTATCTCGACTAACGTGTCAGGACGGCGGTCTACCTATGCACGCCTTTATTGAGCGTGGTAGGAGGGGCAACCGACACGACACCTATGTTGAGGTAAACGATCAACCTTCGCCCTCTTATCTCGACTAACGTGTCGGGCCGGCGGTCTACCTATGCACGCCTTTATTGAGCGTGGTAGGAGGGGCAACTGGCACGACACCTATGTTGAGGTAAGCGAGAGACCCATGCCCTCCTGTCTTGACATGCGTGTCGGACCGGCAAACCACCTAAGCACGCCTTTAGTGAGCGTGGTAGGAGGGAAACCGGTTCGACGCGCACGGCGAGGCCAGGCGAGCCCGGTGTACCCTTTTCTTTGCGTGGCCGGAATGATTTATAAGTACCCCCGGGCGGGTGGAAAGCAACTGCTGTTTTCTTGTAACAGGTACCGTCAAAGACCCCATTCATGCCTTTATTGGCCGTGGTGGGAAGAAAAATCACGGCCGAGGTGTCCTCGAAAGAGGGCACCTACCATGCACGCCTTTATTGGCCGTGGTGGGAAGGCCCAGTTTTCTCGTAGTTTTCCCCTAAACGGGGGAGACGCCGGGAGGCTGCCGAAATTTCGGGTGAAATGTTACTACACTTGGACCTGTTTTGCACTCAAAAGAATAAAATATTTGGACCAAATGAGAAAGAGCAGTGGACTTTTGAACTTGATTGAACATGTGCAGAGGACCTAAACAAAGTTCAAATGATTTCTAAAATTCAAATCCAAATAAAATCAAGCCAGAACAGAAGATCAAATTCAAATGAAATAAAATCATATTTGAATCAAATTCAGATCAATTGAACACAAGATTGAACTTGCAAAAACTTCAAAGGGCCTTGGACAATCAATTTGAACTTGAACGAGTACTCGAATTGAACCAAAACTTGAGCTCGAATCAAAAATCAAGAGGGGAACAAGGAATCCAGATAAGAATTGCACTTGAGCCGGCTAAAGAACTTGAATCCGTTCTTGAATTCGTGCTATACAACATCAAGTGGGAGTTGTGAATTCGATGAACCCGAGTCTGAATGAGACTTAATCCGGACTCAAACACACAGAAGAACAAAACTCGTATCATACACGAGAAAATTCAAATTACAAGAACACTCGTACGGTCAAAAGTGACATAAAGTACG
>NW_021429083.1:0-263 GCF_001605985.2 Dendrobium catenatum
CTGAATGTTTCATCGGATGGTGAGTTGGAATCTGATTAGTCTGAAGGTGATTTGGTGTCTGATGATAACAATGAGTTCTCTTTGGTGTGTACGAGACATTCTCTCACTGGTGCAACTCGGGGGAGATTTTGGGGGAGAGGCCGACGTAAACGATGATTTTGCCTGTCATTTTGTTGCTCGCTTTTTCTCTTGGTGATATCCTCGGGTATTATATGCTTTGTGGGAGATTTTGCTGTTATGGTGGGCTAAGGGCAATGATGTGG
>NW_021429084.1:0-246 GCF_001605985.2 Dendrobium catenatum
TTTCCTGGTGGAGTTGCAGAGCTTGGAGGATCAACAAGAGGGGGAAGAAAAACCCATTCTTGCGTTAGTTCAACCCTTTCTACAGGAGTTCGAGGATGTGTTCCAACCTCCGGTGGGACTCCCACCTGACAGAGAGCGGGAGCATCAGATCATCCTGAAAGAGGGAGTCTCCCCTATCAGTGTGAGACCTTACAGATACCCTCAGGTGGAAAAAGATGAGATTGAGAAATTGGTGGGGGAAATGCT
>NW_021429085.1:0-373 GCF_001605985.2 Dendrobium catenatum
TAGTTTGTGGTCCGGCAGAAGTCTAGCAATAGTCGATGGTGGGGTAGAAGTCTGATAATAGTCGATAGCCAGACAATGGTCGAAAAGGAGGAATCTAGTGACAAGAGAACTCTGATTTCACTCTCTTCCTTCTCTTCCTTGCTTAAGCCCCCTCTTTCAAGAATGAGGGGCCTATTTATAGTTTTTTGGGAGCGATATGACCAGTAAATATGAAGAATATTAAGGGCATGTTGGGAGTATTTTGAATTGACAACTAACATCAACTCCCTTAATAGTGGACCATTTATCGAGTATTTGTTTGTCTTAATAACATCAAAATTCAACGATCTTAGGCTTATTAGATTCATCTCATCGAGCCGCTTGATTTGACTAT
>NW_021429086.1:0-308 GCF_001605985.2 Dendrobium catenatum
GGAGCTCCCGTCGTTGCTTCAGATCAAAATGTTGTAAAGTCCGATCCGACGGGAAAGGAACGGAGCGAAGTCGAACAGCAACGAAGTAGCCAAGTCGAACAGCAACGAAGGAGCCGAAGAAGCGACTCGCACAATCTCAACACCTCCTGGGAAGCAACGAAGGAGACCAAGAAGCGACTCGTGCAATCTCAACACCTCCTGGGAAGCAACGAAGGAGACCAAGAAGCGACTCGTGCAATCTCAACACCTCCTGTGAAGCAACGAAGCCGAGCAGCATGGACGAATAAGAGAAGATTAAAAGCAAACCC
>NW_021429087.1:0-225 GCF_001605985.2 Dendrobium catenatum
CTGGGAAGTCCTCGTGTTGCACCCCTTTTTCAACCAACCTACTCTCTCTCTCTTTTCTTTTTTTTTTCTTTTTGCAGCTCTTAGCCACAGCCTACGAACCACTGGCAGTGTTGGCTCACCTCGCATTGAGCGAAGTAATCCGCATCGCGGGACCTATGAAGGCTACGGACGGGTCCTAGGACCCGACTGCGCGGGAATCACAATAACTTTATTCCCAGGACTCCT
>NW_021429088.1:0-241 GCF_001605985.2 Dendrobium catenatum
GACCTTATACCTCAACGCTTCTTCCTGCACCTCAGAAAGACCACTCGATCCACATTCAGCCTCCTGTAGAATCTTAATTTCTTTATCAAGCTCTTCCTTTAATTGATTAAGGCTCTTAAGCTTGTTCTTACTCCAGAAGAACAAAGCCTTCAAGGACCTCTGACATTTCCTTTGAAGCTTAAAGGATTCACTGCCCAGATCTTTCACCTTCCATTTCTCCCCCACTAAATGCCAAGCAAAT
>NW_021429089.1:0-323 GCF_001605985.2 Dendrobium catenatum
CTAACTAAGATTTGAATTCTATTTGGGATGACCTTCGAGATGTAATCCACAAATATTAAAGAAAATATTTCCATTTGAAATAAATCTTTAGACATATTTTTCTAAAAAAATAGATAACATGAATATTTAGTCAATTATGTTATATAAATTTAAAGGAATTTTGAATGTAAATGCTTCATAATGTCCTAAATTGGAGAAATATATATGTTATTTCATTTTCTTAAAAAATATGCCATAAATTTTTTTAAGTCCAAAATAGCTCTAAAAATCAAAGAGATGATCGAGTATTATATAAGTGAACTTTCAAGTAAGAAGTTGATCGA
>NW_021429090.1:0-440 GCF_001605985.2 Dendrobium catenatum
ATTTGATTCCGAAAGAGATTGATCTGACCTTGAACACAATGAAATTAAAATTGGAAGATTCTAATTTAATTACTGAGATGAATTCGGATAACTCTGATTTAATTTTGGATAGTTCTGATGGCGACTTAGCTAATCTCAAGTTGAATGTAAGTCAATCGAATTTGTCACATGATTCAAGTGAAACGCAACCTACGGATCTTAGGATTGAAACCAAACCTGATTTTACTTTGGAAGACGGTACCTTGAGTCTGAAATCCTTTGAGCCTAATTTGAATAATGAGCCTCCTTTTGTTTCATTTGAATCTAACTTTGGAGCTGCTCCTTTGGATTTATATTTGACTACGTGTGTCATTCCAGATTTCTCTCTTACTGTTGTACCCACAGATGTCCTAGGAACTTTTTTCCATCTTATAAGTCCCATGCCGGCCGACGAATCTTTG
>NW_021429091.1:0-2082 GCF_001605985.2 Dendrobium catenatum
CTGAAATGGCCCAGAAACATACCTTCAGAAGAACTTCCAAGGATGCTGTTGAGTGTTTGTTGAATGTACCTATGCTAGCAGATCTATTTTATTGGTCTCACTGGGACCTTCTCTATGCTCCGTCACTTGGCCCTCTTCCTGAATTTCTGTTAAACAAAATAAACTCTAAGAAGTTATTGTGTATTGCGACAGTTGATGGAAAATTTGTCAGAGTTGACCATACCGCAACTGTTGATGAATTCCTGGAAGCTTTCGTTCAGCGTTCATCATTCCGTGCCCGTATAGCATTGAAAATTTTTATCATTGCTGTCTGGTCACACGGAGAGAAATCAAGCAATAGCTACCTCAGCTCTCAATGCTAATGCCCAGAAAGCAGTTGATGTTATGATTCAAAATTCTGCAAATTCGTTAAGAAGTACCAATGTCGGTGGTTCGGCAGAATTGCATTACCAGGGGAAAATTGTCTTAACACATGTTTCCTTGTGTTGTCTCCAATTACATAATATGGATTATAAATGAAAGGATGAGCAAAGCAGGATTGTGCAGCTGGCCTATGCAGGAGTCAATGTGCTGAATTGCTTATATATCTAGGTACAATATTATGAGATCGTGCCTACGATATCTGCCATCTGAATTTCCGAGAGTTTTGTGCGCTCAGAAGAATTTCCCTTTCGGACTACAGTCTTATACAAAACCCGCTCCTTGTTTCATCTTGAATCAATGTATTAAAACTGAGGAACGCCATCATGCTTCATGACATTGGAATTATCACTTGTGTGACGGAGTGGACGACCAGATCTTCATTCAGTGCTTTAGCCTCATTCACCATATCTTGACTGTCATGCCATTAAACCATCTGTACAACAGTTTTCAAGTTCATTTTCTTTCTCGATCAAATGTCTTGATAACTAGAATTCAGTGCAGAGCTTCCTGAGTTATTTCTGTTGAAGGAATCAGAGGGTTACTCTTGAGATAAAATTTGGTGATGCTTCTAGGTATTACTTGTCCAATACGGGAATTTTCATCTGGATTTAACTGTGGCTCTTCATTATATTCAAAGAATGTTGGAATCTTGATGTGAAGTCACAGCTCTTTCTGAAGCCACTGCTCGCGAGTATTAAATTTTCTGAAGATCAAGTTCATGATGCCCATACTGCTATTTGTTGAATGGATTAGGCAGGAGGAATTTGGGCTTATGTCTCAATTCAAATTATAGCCACGAGACGTGTTGCTGAAAGAAGCAGCATCTCGTCTTGTAGAGCGCTCATGTTCTTTCACAGTGAATTGTTATCACAAGATTCTCATTTTTATTCTCGAACTGTAAGTCCTATATTGTTCTTCATAGTAGGTGCACGAGCCTTTTAGCTTTGCAGACAAACATGCCCATTCTTTCTTTAGATTTTTTTGGCCCCATTTATTGGCTCATGCATGATAGTAAGAGAACTAGATGTTATTCTCAAAATAAGAAATTAAACATTTGATTTCCGTCTTTCTACGGGTCTGACTTATCATACCCACTTTAGTCTGTACTTGCCATTATTAATTTCTTGATTTTGCCATTATTACGCTGTTTTTAATTAAGCTTCTGATTTGAAAACTATAGATTCTGTCAATGTATGTCAAATTAGGCACATAAACTATGGTTTACTATTGTATGTTGATATATGATTTGCCTTGTTATCTTTTGTTCACCCTACGAATTTAATAGGCATATAATAGATCATTTTTTGAAGAGCCGTTAAAGATTTCTGAATTATGAATAGTTAACATAGTTTATATGCCAAGAAAAAATGAACTTACTTACCTTTTATTAGCTGAACCCAAAGATAGTCGTATTGAATTTTTCTTTTGTATGGAATATTATGATGGATGCAATTAAAATAAATGAAGTTATTGTCTGTGATATATTCGCCCTATTATGAGGGACCTTTCTCCCTCTCTTTCTATTTTTCTGTATATTTGTTTCTCTATCGTATTTAACTGTCTCTGTTTTGTACTAGGTACAAAATGCTGATGATAACATATACACGGATAATGTGGAACCTGAATTAGTATTTATTCTTCATGAAACGGGTATTGTTG
>NW_021429092.1:0-252 GCF_001605985.2 Dendrobium catenatum
CGATCTCGATTCCGCGGTGCCTCACTACGAATCCTAAGAATTTTCCCGAAGCGACGCCGAAGGCGCACTTCAAGGGGTTCATTTTCAAATCGTAGCGACGCAACCGTTCGAAAATAACTCTTAAGTCATACAGGTGAGCCTCTTTAACCTTGCTCTTGACAACTAAATCTTCAATATAACATTCAACTTGATTGTGGATTAAGTCGTCGAAGATGCGGGTCATGGCCCGTTGGTAGGTTGCTCCGGCATTCT
>NW_021429093.1:0-250 GCF_001605985.2 Dendrobium catenatum
TATTATTAAAATTACACTCCATGTATACAATTTTAGATCTCTCAAATGAAAAACTTTAGGCTCGAAGGTTGATCTCCATAATTCAAGTTTTTATCAACTCCCTCTCTAGTCTTATCAACAAGAATAGTATCATCAATAAAAAGCATACACCAAAGTATATCCTCTTGCAAATGTATAGTAAGAGCATCCATAACTAAAGCAAAAAAATATAGGCTTAAAACTGATCCTTGATGTAATATAACTGAAATAG
>NW_021429094.1:0-275 GCF_001605985.2 Dendrobium catenatum
TGCCGTGTCCACGCCGCACCCGTGTCCTATATTTTTTAAAAATGTCGTGTCCCGTGTCCGTGTCGTGTCCGTGTCGCCGTGTCCGTGTCCGTGCATCCTAGATCTCAGTGCTTTCAAGCTTATCAGATTCATAGATGATCCAGGATCGATTAGGATTCGACTAATAATCAGCTTATAACTCTCTGCAGTAACATACAGAGGACGATTATGGTCTGTAGTTCCGAGCATCATGTCCTCTTCGGAGAAAATAATGAATGGCTCATTTCGAGCTTGCA
>NW_021429095.1:0-367 GCF_001605985.2 Dendrobium catenatum
AGTAATAACAGTAATTAATAATTAATGTAGGAGGAAGATACAAGGATTGCTAATGAGGGGTCGGGCTGGAAATTTTGGCAGCTGCTGGATTGAAGAAGCTTGGCGTAGTGGAGATCAGGTTAGAGAGGAATTAGATAGGGTATTTGCTGCTCAATTGAGTAGAGATGGTTGACTATGCAGTGGAGGAGCTCGGATAACGTTAGGATAGAGAGAGGGAGTCAAGCACGGGTGGTGGTGTCGTGCATGTCACTTTTTTTGTTCGGTATCGGTGCTCGATACCGCTTGGTACCTGATGACGTGACATGTTCTGGTTGGTCTCCTGACCGTCTGGTGTCCGCATAAAATAATTTCTCCAATGGCAAGGCGC
>NW_021429096.1:0-482 GCF_001605985.2 Dendrobium catenatum
CTCCCTATTTACCCATGATCTCTCACCTATTTACAAGTCATGCCACTCCAAAATATCTATAAATAGACCCTTCATTTTTCATGGGAGGGGACCCATGCAAGAAGAAGAGAAGGATTGGAGGGAAGAAACTCCTCCACGACTACCGCCGGAATTCTGCTTGACGCCCGAGTTACGTCGGAATTCCGCTCAACGCCTGAGTGACGCCGGAATTCTGCCCAACGCCTGAGTGACACCAGAATTCTTCTCGACGCCTGAGTAAAGCCAGAATTCTTCTCGACGTTCAAATGACACCAGAATTCCGCCCGATCTCCAAGTGGCGCCGGAACTTTGCTCGACGTTGTAGCTGTATTTCAATCTAGAAGTGATTCATTGTAATATGATCGTCCTAACTCCTAAATTTCAAGGACGAATCAGCCTCTTATATCTTAAACAAACACTAGGGGAACTTTTTCAACTGGGCATGACCCCGTTGTTTTTTCCCT
>NW_021429097.1:0-986 GCF_001605985.2 Dendrobium catenatum
CGTTTACCTGCAGTGCTATTTGGCGGCGAAACTGCCAGTTAGAGGACACGTACCACGTCCTTATTGGCAGAAGATTGTTTGAGAATAGATCATAGTGATATTTTCGACTAGGCATTTTGGCTCTTTGTGAGCTAGAGTTTATTTAAATTTGTCCACCCCGACAGACTGTTGCGGAGGATGAATGGATTTTGCTTTGAGTGATTAATGGTTAGATTTCATTTTTAAATATTTTTGGGATTTCAGGATTTTGGATGATTTTTTGGATTTTGTAGAGTTTTGGACTTTTGGGAGACATTTGAAAATGCCTAAAATTAACCCCTCCGGTTGAGATCTTCAATCAACGCGGCCATCATCGGGGTGTTTGGGGGCATTTCCACTTTCTAAATTAAACCTTGTCGACTCTGTCTAGCTGTCAACAGAGGATCGGGTTTCGTAGGCTTTTGTGCCTTTGATAGTGAATTCTCATTGTTATAGGCCTTGAAAGCCTAATATGAATCTATTAAAACAAATATAACGATCGTCATAACCGTATATTCGTTTGTTGGTTCGAACCCTGTCGACTTCTATTGACCCGTATAGAAGGATCGGTTTCGAACTTGAATTCACTTGTCAACCCACGCAGCATCCCTAGACGTCACGTGTGTACCAATAACACGCTCGCCGGGGCTCATGCGGGTTTTATAATCGTTTTTACCCCTTTTAGTGTACCTATGTGTATACAATTTATAGTGCACGTGCAGGAGTACTTTGAAATAATTGTAGACGCCTTCTGTATGCTTGTACGAATGTTGCAGATCCGATGGCGTGTCGTTGTAGATTGTAGACGCCTTCTGTCTACTTGTATAATAGTTGCAGATCCGGTGGCGTGGCATGACAGCTTCTGAATAGAGTCGTTCGCTGCTTCGTACAGGTAGATTGTCGTGCACTACTCGTTGCTTTCTGCCGGTGGATCGTAGTGCACTAACAAATCTCCTGCTTTGGATTGT
>NW_021429098.1:0-277 GCF_001605985.2 Dendrobium catenatum
AAAGGATGTTTAGAAAATGGTTTGGGTTCCAATCATGCCAAAAGAATTTTGAACCCATGAGAGGATTTGAAGACATTTTTTTCTTCTTTTATTGAGACCTGTACCAATTGATAAATTTTTTATATGCGGAGACCGGATGATGCAGGACGTCATCCGGAGATTAATCAGAATGTGTCACGTCAGCGGTACCGAGCAGTACTGAGCAGTACCCAGTGGTACTGAGCAGTGGTACTGAGCACAGGATGATGTGGCACATTCTGGTTGGTCTCCGGATGAC
>NW_021429099.1:0-299 GCF_001605985.2 Dendrobium catenatum
GGCTTCTAGCATGGGCCCTGACCTCCCCTATGATCGGAGGCGGCCCCATTGATGAAGCTACTAGATTACTTCCATTTCGGGGTGCAATGGACCTGCACAAAGGACATTAGAAGCAGAATTGCATCAGATGATCCGCATATTAGAAGCAGAATTACAACAACAACAACATCAAGCCTTTATCCCACTACGTGGGGTCGGCTACATGAATTCTTTTTCTCCGTTGTGTCCTATTAAAACTCAAATTCTCGTTTAAATCTAATAGAGAAAGATCATTTCTAATATTTTCTAATCAAGTCTTT
>NW_021429100.1:0-354 GCF_001605985.2 Dendrobium catenatum
CTTACTCCTAGTAGATGGATCAACTGGAAACCAAGGTAGGGAATACCTAACCTTGGGTCTAAGGAAAGGCATCACCCAACCTTAGGCCTATAGGATGCTGATAGAAGACTTACTCCAAATAGGCAGATTAACTGGCAAACTAGGGTGGTGCCATGAAGGGCGTACTCCACCACTAGCGAATGTGAATTAGGATGGTGCCACGAAGGGCGTACTCCACCACTAACAGGTGTGATCCTAAGAGAGGGAATGATTTGGCCCTAAGGAGAAGGCGAAGAGCGTTAAAAAAAAGGACCTTAAAAAGGGAAGAATTAAGTTGCAAATCAAGAAAGGGAAATTTTATTAATTGATAAAATG
>NW_021429101.1:0-279 GCF_001605985.2 Dendrobium catenatum
GATGAGTTTCTTTTCATTTGGATATCCAGACCCGACGAATCCAAGGAGTCCGTAGAAAAAGAAAGAACAAAATGAAGAAATAGAAGAAAGAAGACGAAGAACTAAAGATACAAAAAAAGTCTAAAATATTAATTGCATTTCTAGACATTTTTCACCCTACATAAGTTAAGGGGCCAATTAGGATCTGTCCTAGATGTCGGCTCCCAATTCCTTAAAACTTAAATAAACATCCTTACCTATCTTTTCATAAGAGACTGGACACATGGTTTTAAAGTGCCT
>NW_021429102.1:0-479 GCF_001605985.2 Dendrobium catenatum
CATTAATTATAATCGACTATAGTTAATTATAGTTAATAATTGTTCATCAGAAACCTGAACTATACTTTGAACTCGAACTGTGCCACATCAAGTGGAACTTGAACAAGACTTAAACAGCAGGGGACTCAAATTTGACATCAAAGTTGAACTTGAAAATGAATCATATGGAATGAGACTTTAACTTAGCAAGTACTCAATCAAATCAACACAAACGCTAAAGACAGATCTTTCTAATGAACATCAAAATCAAGTGATAATTTTAATTTTTCAAATGCATTCGAAAGAATATTGAGATGAAAACATAGATTCGTGGTGGGCAAAGAACTCCTACATCCCTATCATCAATAACGATCGTACTCCAAGGAGACAAAAAAAAGATGCAAATCATAAATCAACAAGAGTCCAACCATTCAAATGAAAGTTATCTCATGAACAAGGAATAATAAACTAAAGTGATTCAAATTATTCAACCAAAGTGA
>NW_021429103.1:0-219 GCF_001605985.2 Dendrobium catenatum
AAACCCCCATTGTGGGACCCGTGCAGGCATCCGGCGGATCCTATGTGGCGACCGCGCCGGAACATCAACAACTTTCCGCACAGGATTCTGATTCGGCATTATGACCCCATTCCGGGAAGCTTATTCCGAGGCGGACAGAGCGCCGATGCGTCATAGACCCATCAGCCAGCCTCGCGCAGCCTAAAAATGCATTTTTGATCCCCTACTGTCCGTCAGAAT
>NW_021429104.1:0-1391 GCF_001605985.2 Dendrobium catenatum
CATTAACGGCCGGGTTAACCATAGCCGTCGGATGGCGTATCGAATGGCTGGGATCGAAGGCGCTCTGATACCGCGGGATCTAATCCGAGCCGTTGATCAAAATCAACGGCCGAGTTTTCGTCTTCAACCTCCCGAGCGTATCCGAGACCGCAGAGCTTCTCCGGCTTGATCCGGGCGATCCCGCCGGCGAACTCTGATGAAATTTCACAGGGAGGATCAGGATAGGAGAAAACATCAATCCAACGGTGGAGATCCATTGGGGTGAAGGTTTCTTTCACACTTGACCGGACTACCTAGCTAGGGAGTTCAGGATGAAGGGATTACCGCAGAGAAGGCCTGAATGAATGAGCTTACATATCAGGAAGCTTCAGGGGACGATGGCGAACTGATCTCCTTCAGACGTCAGGACCGGAGGATGGCCGGAGGTGCGACTTCGAGCAGGACGCCGAAAGCTTTCACAGGTGCTTGCTCGAACAGAAGAAGGGATCGATCTGGGAGCTCGAGGGGAGCGTCTGGGAGGTCGAAGGAGCTCTGGGAAGCTATTTCAAACCAATATGGATTCTTCTGGCGGTCTGGCGAGCGCGAGCCTATTTGGCCACCTTTCGGGAGCTTGGACGACCGAGATTGCGCTGGAGAGGGCTCGGATCGCTGCCAGGTGGATGATGGCGTCGTCCTAGGGAGATCGTGGGGATCAAACTGGTGGAAAATAGCCTTGAACCAGGAGTTGTCTGGGGGGGACCACCGGAACTCATTTTCCAATGGCTCCGACTGCCGCCGGCCATGGTCTGGGTCGGGTTGACTGGGGGAGGCCGATGGGGACATGTTGGAGCCAAGGGTGGAGTTAATTTGGCCTGGGAATGTCTGGATTGAACTAGTGGATGGGTTGGACACAAACTTGCTCGGTTCAAGTTGAATTGAGCTCGATCCAGGTCAGGTCAGACTATGGGTTTGGTATGGGAGATAGGTCTGGGTCTGGTGCACCCAATGCAAGTGGCAATTGGATCCAATTTGGTATGGGTTAAAAGATGGCTCAGGTTGCTCCAAATTTGCTCGGTTCGGGTCGATTTGGGCTCAACCCAGGTCAGGCCAGACCCTGGGCTTGAGATGGGAGGTGGGTCTGAGTCTGGTGGACCCAATGCAAGTGGCAATTGGGTCCAATTTGATCTGAGTTGGAAGATGGCTCGGATCCATGTATTTTTGGCTACTTTGGGTTAGCCTAAAACCTGACCCAGGTTAGCCCAAGGCAGGGGCTGGCTGGAGGAGGTGTGTTGCACCTAGGGCCATCTATGGGAGGTGTTGATCAAGTTCAATTGGGCTTAGGTAAAGAGTTGGCTCAATCCCAAGTGATTTTGGACACTTTGAGTTAGCCTAACTCTTGACCCAAGTTAGCC
>NW_021429105.1:0-416 GCF_001605985.2 Dendrobium catenatum
GAGCTCCGCCGGACCACCACTTGAGGCCCTGAGTTCAGCAGAAATTCCACTTAAGGCCCGGAGTTCCACCATACCACCACTTGAGGCCCCGAGATCCGCCGGACCACCACTTGAGGTCCTGAGATCTGTCGGACCACCACTTAAGGCCCAGAATTCTACAGGACCACCACCTGATGCTCGGAGTTCTGCCGGACGACCACCTGAGGCCTGGACTTCTACCGGACCACCAACTGAGGCCCGTACTTCTTTCGAACCACCACTTGATGCTCAAAGTTTTGTCGGACCACCACTTGAAGCCTTGAGATCTGTTGGACCACCACTTCAGGCCCTGAGTTTTGCTGGAACTCCACTTAATGCCCGAAGTTCTGCCAGACTACCACTTGATGCCCGAAATTTTTCGGACCACCACCTAACGC
>NW_021429106.1:0-325 GCF_001605985.2 Dendrobium catenatum
TCTACACTTGGTATAGATTCCAAGGATATTAATAAAATAGCTCCACCCCCCTTTACTATGGCCATCAAGTTTAATAAATATTTTTTTATTACTCTTTATGATAGGTGTTTTATCTTAAGGAAATTGTTGCAACATAAAAAAAAAAAGATTTTTATTATTTTCTTATATTTATTTCAATTTTGCTAGGGTTTTTATATTTATTTTATGTTAAATTAGAATTAATTATCCTTTAAGACTAGAGAGGGAGTTGATGGTAAACTTGAATTATGGAGGTCAACCTTAGAGTCTAAAGGTCTTTGCTTGAGTAGATCTAAAACTGAATATA
>NW_021429107.1:0-613 GCF_001605985.2 Dendrobium catenatum
ATTGACAATAACATATAAACCATAGGAACATTTTGTGAGGCTAGTTGCTTGGGGAAGAGAGAGGGATGATGTGACTGTGAAGGGAAGTAGTTGGCTTGGGAAAGGGAAAAGTCGGCTTAGGAGGTGAGAAGGAATGGCTAGTTGCTTAGGAAGAGAGAGGGTAGATGTAGCTTGCTTGGGAAGGGAAAAAGTTAAAGTGACCGTGGATCTCCAAATGTCACAATTAGTTGAGATAAATGCTCAATTAATATGAATTAATTGTAGAATTTGGGAAGCACAATGGTTGAGAGTGTTGGGGAGAAGGTGGAGGCGGATAGAGAGGAAGGTGGTTGCTGGTTGAGGGCAGCAGGTGGTTGCAACTGGGGGGCTGTTTGGTCAGCTGGGGAAGGAGAAAAAAAGAATTAGAGATGGAAGATGATACCAACTAAGGAGCAATTATTTAGTCCGGTGAACGTACGCTCCTCTACATTCGGCCACCAATGTTTTAACGCCAAGTAGCATGAAGAAAAGTCGCCGACCCGACCCGCTGTGTTTTGGGTTTTCGCACGTGTTAAAATTTAAATGGCAAAAAAAATAGAAACACTTCGAAGTGCGACACTACACTTTATTACGG
>NW_021429108.1:0-331 GCF_001605985.2 Dendrobium catenatum
GTATTTTTTATTTTAAAATTAATTTATATTAATTATATATTAAAAATATTTAAAATAAGATTTAAAATTAATTTTAAAATATAAAGGTAGCGACAAGTCTGGGGACGACACTTGGCATGCTCGGGTTCATCCCCGAAACCGTGGCTAATAATTACCTAGTGGCGTGATAATTGTGCCACCGACAATGATTGATGCAATCATTGCGACATAATTAATAGCGAATGTGATTTGATTAGCCATGTCAATCGAGGCTGACGATCGTCCGATCTGACGCATTTTCATATCAATAGGTAAGATCGCACCGGACAGGATGAGGGAACGTAAAATCAAA
>NW_021429109.1:0-289 GCF_001605985.2 Dendrobium catenatum
TTAAGATCTCATTTTCAATCTTCAAATTTTTCTCCATCTCTTTAGACTTATTAAAATCAGATTCAAGTGCTGTGTGTGAAACTTTTAATGCATCTTACTTTTCAACTAATTCACAATGATTTTTATTTAACTCATCAAATTCATCAAGTAAAGTCATATGATTTGAATCAATCATTTGATTGTCTTTAGTTAAAATTTCATGCTCTTTTTGTAGGTTCAAGAATTCAAATTTTTCTTTAATTTCCTATATGTTGCATGAATTTTTTTCTGAAACTTCAAGAAGTTGATC
>NW_021429110.1:0-385 GCF_001605985.2 Dendrobium catenatum
TTCGTACGACTAGTTCGTTTCTTCATGCATATCATTTACTGATTTTTTTAGATACTAAATAAATAACAAAGAAATGAAATTGATTAATTTTGCATCAAAAAATGAATATGAATTTTCTTTCCAAACTTATGATAATTATGTAGTAAATCAATAATTGAACATGTATTTCCAATGGAAAGAAATATATATATATAGTTCTTAATAAAACTACCATCTCGAGCATTCTCTTAATAATACTCTTTAAGTTCCGTCAGACCGCCCTAAGCTCCGACATATAAAAAATGAAAGTTTAACTAATAAATGGACTTTGATATGTATGGATAGTATATGAATTTAATTCTAGAAGTTAAAAATAATAACTCTATTGATAAAATAATAATAAGTA
>NW_021429111.1:0-216 GCF_001605985.2 Dendrobium catenatum
GGATCAAATTTTTCTAAGACAGATTTTCCATTATTATGACTGAACACCTTGCACCCAAAAATATGCAAATGAGAGAAATTAGGCGTTCTTCATTTTAGCAACACATAGGGTATTTTATTTAATTTTGATCTCACATTCACCCTATTCAGAATATAACATGTTGTGTTAATCGCCTCAGTCCAAAAATATTTAGGAAGTGAGTATTCTGCCAACATT
>NW_021429112.1:0-247 GCF_001605985.2 Dendrobium catenatum
GTTCAAAGTCCTTGGATTTTCAGTCCAAATTTCGGCAGCCTCCCGGCGTCTCCACCATTTAGGGGAAAACTACGAAAAACTGGGCCTTTCCCACCACGCTAAGAAAAGCGTGCATGGTAGATGCCCTCTTTCGAGGACACCGCAGCCGTGTAATTTTTTTATCCCCCACCACGCTAAGAAAAACGTGCATGGGTATTTAAAAAAGTTTTTTTTTTGTTTTGAAAATATTTTGCAAGAAAAGAACAGT
>NW_021429113.1:0-209 GCF_001605985.2 Dendrobium catenatum
CCAATGGACCCGATAAGACTCCAAAAGAGTTTAGATGGCATCGTTAACATAGTGGGTAATATGACTAGAATTATGACAGAGAAACCCGTTGACTATCCCCACTCTAAATACAGGCCCCACTCAGCTTATCACCCGAGACCTGAGCCTAAGCCTCCACGACCTCACTTTGAGTCACCTTATCGTTTGCCTACCTTTGATGGTTCTTTGGA
>NW_021429114.1:0-299 GCF_001605985.2 Dendrobium catenatum
AAATAATCACATAAATTCTAGGCTAGCAAACAGCATGCAGTGAAAACCATGAAAAATACAGCAAGCAACTGCAGAAAAGTAAACACCGGCCTAGCCTAAAACTAGAGTTGGTTGTCCTAGAAAAACCATCTAAAGTGGGCGCAAAGACTGTGTAATTTTTATATGTCCTATAGAGGGTAATTTGTTAAAGTTGCTTAAGGTTCTGACTGGTTGAAAGGTTTAAGGGAAAATTTTAGTTAAAGTTTAAGTTTTAATGATTCAAAATTGATTTTAAGATTGATTCTTAATTATTTTTTGAA
>NW_021429115.1:0-608 GCF_001605985.2 Dendrobium catenatum
AAAAGTTCAAGTGAGGAGTTCTAGGAAATAAGAGAGAAAATCTTCTCACTTGAGCAACTTTCCATCCAGTAGATTTCAAGGCTTGAGGTCTTTAAAGAAAATCTAGAATACCTCTCCAGGAGTCTATAGAGCCTAAGAACAAGGGATTTCATTATCTGGATTGAGGTATTTGCCCAACCCTAGTTTAAAACTTTATTTGAAAATAACTTATAAGCCCCTCTATGGGTTTTACCTATATATATATATATATTGATACGTCCTCAAAAAATTATTTGGATCGGGCACAAATCTCGATGCAAAATCAAGTTGGAAACTTCAAAAATTATTTTGGAGGAACTCTGATTTCAACAAACTTACAGTCGAACTGAGCGTCTCAAAAATACGAACCCAACGACACCAAATTTGACTCAATCCGAGCCCAAATGGATCCAAATCAACGACCCGAAGCGCTGTTGGAGGGTTCAAACCACAAATTGGATTACCAAACGGTTTCCAAACATAAAAAGCTTATACTCGAATCAAGCGGCTCGACAAGACAAATCCAGCAAGCCCAAGATCACTGAATTTTGATATCATTAAGGCCTTCAAATGTCTAAAGAATGGTGTAT
>NW_021429116.1:0-689 GCF_001605985.2 Dendrobium catenatum
ATAACGCAGCAGTAACAATAAAATAAATGCAGTGAAGAAAAATGTAGGGAATTAAAATAAAATGCAGTGCAGTAGCAAAAAAAAATTTAATTTACCTTATGTTAACTCATCATTTGTTGATTCACTTTCATAAGATGATACACTCCCAGCACTATCAGATTCATCATTACTTTCCTCTATGGTTAGATCTACCTCTTCTAACTACAACTCACTCTCATTAATTCTGATTTGATCATGTACATTGATTGGGAGATTTTTTAAATTTGATATAAACTCTTCTTGATGTGCTGATGGTATTGAAGTGGTTTTCTTAATTACTCACATTGGTTTTGTCTTCATAACTACCAGCCAATCCTATTTGCCTCGTATTTTGCTTGGATAGTTAGCATAATAGACTTGAGTTGCCTGACTAGCAATGATGAATGGATCAAACTTTGCATATCTCCTAGCCCGCTTTATTTCTATTATACCGTAAATTGGATGCACTTTTGTGCCTCTATTTGGCACTGGATCAAACCATTCACAATTGAAGAGATACACAATATTCCTGTGACCGAGATATTCCACCTCAAATATTTCTTGTAATACCCCGTAGTATTCAGAATCATCCCCTGTATGGGTGTTCCCTCTAACACATACGCCATAATTTTCCGTCTTCCTACCTTCACACCAATTTTTTGTTTGGAATT
>NW_021429117.1:0-214 GCF_001605985.2 Dendrobium catenatum
ACGCGCTCGTTTGCTAAAATTGGAAGAAAATGAATTCACCTTGCTCTCGCGTGAAGTCCCGACCGTCCGCCCTTTTCAGTTCGCGAAACCGTCCCTGTTTCGCGAATGGCTTTGTCCGCTGCTTATAATAGGTTCGGCCGGTTCAGTTGAACCGGCCGGACCGAACCTGTTATTACAACCTGTATATAATTCAAAACATATATAAAAGAGATCC
>NW_021429118.1:0-320 GCF_001605985.2 Dendrobium catenatum
TATAGGACTAAGGTTGGGTGATGCCCTTCCTTAGACTCAAAGCTAGGTATTCCCTACTTCAGTTTCCAGTTGATCTACCTATTTGGAATAAGTCTTCTATCAGCATCCTATAGGGTTAAGGTTGGGTGATGCCCTTCCTTAGACCCAAGGTTATGTATTCCCTACCTTGGTTTCTCCAGTTTCCTTGTCTAATAGGTGTAAGGCTTCCATTAGCATCCTATGGGCTTGAGGTTGGGAGATTACCCCCTTCCACTCTTAAGATTCTACTTCTATTCGGTCAACGTCAATGTGTGCAGCAGAAGTTCCTTCTACTACACACA
>NW_021429119.1:0-222 GCF_001605985.2 Dendrobium catenatum
TCAGAAATTCCACCAGCATTCAAAGTGATCAAATTATAACAATTAGCTAATTTTTGCTCCTGAAATTCAATTAAAGGAGGTTTTCGCTCTACGCCTACAATAAAGAGATCAAGATAAGAATAATGAAACAAGATGTCAATATCATCTAAAAGGAAGTATTGACGAAATTTTAATTTATAAACAAGATGTGGTTGAAACAAATGTCTAATTGAAGTTTCATTT
>NW_021429120.1:0-205 GCF_001605985.2 Dendrobium catenatum
AAAGGAGTTTTACAAAATGTCTAAACAGCCCCTCTCATTCAAAATTTCCCTCCCAAAACTCCTCCTTGACCCCCCCACGGGTTCCGCCTGTGTCGCTCGGTTCCGTTCCTGTGCCGCTCGGTTCCGCCTGGAGTAAGTGAGGATCGGTCCAGGCTGGACCGGTCCAGTCGGCCCCTCCTGGGCCGGCCTAACAGTACTCCCCTCC
>NW_021429121.1:0-392 GCF_001605985.2 Dendrobium catenatum
ATCCGGGACTAAACAAAGGGAATGTCATCATCAAGAAAAGAGGTCTTCGTCAAAATCCATCAAGGCACAAAACCAGGAGATAAGAACCTCTAAACCCCAATCTATTGGGCATCTATGAGTTCATCATGTATAAAATACTGGACTCATTTTCTATTTACTTAATCAATCCTCACGATCAAGTCAAGAAGAATGCAATGAATAGCTGCATTTTAGAGTTGGGTGCACACATTCATCCAAACCAGCATTTATAGAAGAAAGGAAAGTTGTAAAATTTGAGAGAGCTTCAAAAAAAAAGAGAAGAAAGAGTACATCAAGGAAGATGAGCCTGTAAATCGCTGAGCTACAACAACGGTGAAGGACTTCTGCTCAGCCTCTACAGTCTGTAAGTCCTC
>NW_021429122.1:0-202 GCF_001605985.2 Dendrobium catenatum
AATGGAGTATTCACTTTTTCCATAATTTTTTCAGATCTTGAAATCTAAAGTACAACTGCATTCTTTTCTCCTGTTTCACAAATAAAAATTCATGGTTGACGGTGGCAAGTAAGTAGAGGGAGTTCTTGTTACGTGAAGTCAGCTACATGGTGGTTTGTGAACACAAGTCCCTAGGAGGCGCACCATGTTTGCGAACAATCCT
>NW_021429123.1:0-208 GCF_001605985.2 Dendrobium catenatum
TTGTTAAAGAAACCTGATTTTCAGTTGCCAGAGGCTAGGAGACCCGAGGATGAGGCTAAGAAAGACGATCCTAAGTATTGTCCATACCATCGGATGCTTAGTCACCCACTTGAGGACTGTGTTGTGTTCAAAGATTGGCTTGAGAGGAACTACACCCAAGGTAACATCATTATTCATAAGGAATACTTGGTCGATCCAGAAAAAGCTT
>NW_021429124.1:0-498 GCF_001605985.2 Dendrobium catenatum
GGAGAGGTGGTTTGGGCCACCTATGGTACTGCCGGCCCATCTGAGCGGTTCAATATGAACCGCCCTATCACACTTTCTCTCAATAAACTTCTTCTAGCCCTTCCTATCATAGCAAGAGCTTTGCCATTTTTGAACTTATCAATTCCTAACACTCAATCGTTGATAGACTATTTAATGTAGCAAACTAACGTCATGCCTTAAGGGTCACCAACAGCCTTCATCATTCATTAATACACTAAGATGAATTTCTTTCAAGTTTTGATTGCATATCTCTTCCAATGAACCCTTGCCAGAATCAACTTTATCAATTGTCCTTCATGACTAAGCTTTCTCAACACTCAGGTTAATAAGTCAAGTTCAAATCAGTTTTCCCTGACTAAAAAAATCAAAATTTCAACTCAACTTGGTTTAGGCTCAAAATTGATTTAATTTATAGCTAAGCTAGATCAACTGAAAATTACTCAATTTTAAGACAACTTGAAATTGTAAGAAAATAAA
>NW_021429125.1:0-761 GCF_001605985.2 Dendrobium catenatum
TGAAATTAATATCCAATGTAATTAGAAAACATGGAAATCGAATTTCCTATTCCAATGCTTAACCAAGCCCTATAACAATGCATCTAGAACTCTGTCTGACGCGCGCATAGAAACAAAATCCAAAAGCAACACATTCAAAGCGCCTAATTTCAACGAAATTCTTTGTTCATTCAAACGAGAAAAAATCAAAACAAATTATTAAAAAAAAGTTAAGCCGAAGTTCAAAAACGATGATTAACTTCCTATCACCGCCATTTCCTATAAGTTGTCAGCAAGTAAGCGAGCACAGTTAATTAGGGTTTTTCCGATATAACCGAGAGTATACCTTCTCTGAAAGACATCAACTTTCTCCGCTTCCCCATAATTCCGCTTCGAGCTTTCGGCCTACTTACGAAACTTGATTCGATATATATCGCTATATATATTTTCCGCAGTATGGGTCAACCCGATTCACCCACCTTCAACTCTTCCGACCAGAATCCAATCTTTTAGAGAAATGGGTCGTAAATCTTAACCCGACTCAGACCCGCTATTAACCCGACCTGATCTGACACAACCTGCCGATCCATTTAGATTTGAAATGATAATATTTACAAAGAAAATCAGCATTATTTTGCAAAAAAACTCTAATTCAAATAAATATTTTACTATTATTTTTGAAACATAAAGAACTTTTCGATAATTTAAATGTTAAATTGAATGTTTTAACCGATTTAAATACTGTTAGAAATTACAACAATTTAAAAATATTAATATACTAG
>NW_021429126.1:0-281 GCF_001605985.2 Dendrobium catenatum
ATGTTTAGTCAACTTAGAAAAATCCTAGGAAATTCTATACACACTCAATAGGGGTGAAACTTGAGAAAACTAAACCTAGTGACATTATAAACCCTAGGTTAAAATTTTACTCAATTTAGAGATCATTAGGTCAGAAACTTAAACTGGTCAACATTAAACCTTAATTAAGCCCTCAAAATTTCTAGAAAATGTAATAAATCAAGATTAAACCCAAAAAATATGAATAATACCTCAAATTTACCAAAATTTAAACCTTAACCAATGAAAACTAAAATCCCCTT
>NW_021429127.1:0-1551 GCF_001605985.2 Dendrobium catenatum
TCAGCCGAAACATGGATTTGGAGATCGCGTAGGAAATTTACTTGTCTAGTTGTATAGAATCTTTAACTTATTTCTGATTTCAATAATTTTATTTTTTTGATATTTTTACGTTCAAATTTATATTTATGTACTGAAAATGAGAATAATTTTATATTAATAAAAATTTTACCACGTAACTTTTTTTTATATATTATAGACATTGAGATTATAAACATTTTGAATATTTATTTGAGGTTTTCAACTAGGTGATTTTAAAAATACTATAATTTTTTTATACTCAAAAATTTATTTTGACATCTAAAAATATTGATTTAGTTTAACTAAAGCTTCAGAATATTATTTTATATAGTAATTGATAATTTGGTTAAATTCTAAAAATATGAAATTTTGCTCGGTATGATTTTTATTGTCTACCATTAGGATATTTTAACACTTTCTGAATTAAGCTTAATTATGCTTCATTTGCTACAGTGTATTATAAATGAATGTAGATATATAAATGAGATTATTGATAGTATCGTGATAATAATGTGTGTAATAGATAAGTAAAGATTGGTTGACCCGTTGGTTGGAGATTGATTAACCTGTTTATGATGGTGAGCTAACGGTTTTTCTTAAATACTATGGTTTGGTGTTATCCTCTACTGATTCATATGATTCTAATTTAAAGTTATAATGAGATGATTACTGTGTCGTCGGGCAAAGAGTAACAATTCTGTTTACTGACACTAATACGATACTTAAAAATATCATGATAGTCAGAATTCTTGTTTAGTGTGACTACTGAAATGAATATTATTGAGGCATTTTTCATATTACTATAAGAATTTATTATTAACACTATTATCGATTTATTGATAAAAAAATATGATATATTCATTGAGCATGTGTTATACATTATATATTTAGCATATGATTAAAATATTGATTTAATATTGATATAAACAACTAGATAACATGTGTACACTACTATATGATTTTACTACATTGATTTAATTTTGACATTCTTTATAAATGATTTTATTTATAATTTTATACGATTTCTCTATTAATTGTAGTATTGATATGACGATTGCTTTAGTGATTTGATACTCATACTGATTTACTATATTCAATATCATACAATTTAACTATTTCTATATTGATTCAATAATCATATGAATGCATTAGCTATGATTTAATTATTGACATAAATATTGCTCATTTGTCGTGCTTTGAGTTCAATTATAGGTTTTGGTGACCTGCCAGATTTTTTAGCTCATTATATGTGTTTGGTCAGGGTAGAGGATCATGTGTGTGAGATTGATCAGATCATGATTCCTTAGGTTTTATTTATTTTTATTTTAGATATTCTTTTATACTATGACATATTTGTTATGATATGATTGTATAGATCATGAGTAACATATATGATTTTTGAGAAATAAATACAGATGTATTTATTTATATTTTGATTGATAGTTTTATCTCTACTGCTATTTAGATTGATAAAAGAACTTAGATATATCTAATGTTGCTTATTAAAATATAAAATAATAATTCTTTGAAATT
>NW_021429128.1:0-581 GCF_001605985.2 Dendrobium catenatum
CCTCCTGCCTTGGCACATCTCTCCTGCCCAGCGTCCTGGGCTAGCCACAAGCCTCCTTACACTCCGCTGCCTTGTTGACCACCTTTCCATAGTTCATACATATGATAGGAATCCCCTCGTATTCAATTGGTTGAAAGAAAGTCCCTCCAAGTCCCTGAGCCCACATGCCTTTAAGAATGTCCCTCCAAGTCCCTGAGCCCACATGCCCTTAGGGAGTCTCTTCTACAAGTCCAGTCGGACACAGATACGAGTGAAGGCACATCTGTTCCATTGCTTAGTCTGCTCATCCATGAAGAGTGGTTCACCGATCCCGGAAGCCAACCTCGCTAGATTAGCCTCGTCCTAGTACTCAAGCGGTAAATTTGGCAGCCTGATCCAACCGGCGACGTAAACTTCCTCGCTGTATTGGCCGTCAACCCTGTAGTCCATTGCTCCACCCTAATGATTTGTCCTACCACATACCAAGGTCCCCCCACCAAGACATTTTCTCTAGCGTCCACATCCTCAAACCAGCATAAGAAACAATCAAAACCCCAAGGAGTAATTTGAGTTAAGCCGAAATGCACCTACTTCCTTTGAAG
>NW_021429129.1:0-337 GCF_001605985.2 Dendrobium catenatum
AAAAAAAAAAAAAAAAAAAAAACCGTCACAAACGAAGCTTTAATTAAGTCCATATTGCTCCCAAAACAAAAAAGATATTCTGGCAGTTTATTCATTGTAGGGTATTTGTTGCAGGCGATTAATACAGCAACTCCACCATTGATTGCATTATTCGGATTTTATTAGCTTCTTTTTTGTATTTTTATTTTTAATACAATCGTAGATTTCACTATTTCATGTTGCGTTTAAGCTTCCAGAATGGAATTTGTTCACTTCTATCCATTTGTTTGAGTCAATTTTAAAACATTTTATGGATTCATTATCTATTAAATTATAATTAGAAAAATATTCAGAATTT
>NW_021429130.1:0-238 GCF_001605985.2 Dendrobium catenatum
CTCCTACCGTGCTACAAGAGCGCGTATAGGTGGTTCCCAGGTCCGCTGTAAACGTCGAGAACGGGATTGGAGTTAGAAACTTATACCTTGAAGACCGGCGGGGAGGAGTTATCGGCTCGAGGATCGAGGCAAGATGGCAAGTATCTCCTTTTTTTTTATAATTAACTATAATTAATTATAACCAACTATAATTAATTATAATTAATTAAAAATAATAATAATTATTATTATCCTTAAT
>NW_021429131.1:0-275 GCF_001605985.2 Dendrobium catenatum
AGCCGCGTCGCTCGAAAATCAACTTTTCCCAAAAAGCTCGACTTTCTCTCCTTGGCTGATATTTTCGTTAATTTTGATTTTTCTTTCTTCAAATGACTGATTTCAGCTTTATAATACACAGATCGGCCCGGCCGATCGCAATATCGTCCTGGGACAATCTGAATAAAATCCATCGTCCTGGACGGTTCACAGGGCGATTCTCAGGACGAAATCATGCAATGAACCGATCGGCCTGGAGGATGTCCCTATCGGCCCGGCCGATACCTATAGGAAAA
>NW_021429132.1:0-411 GCF_001605985.2 Dendrobium catenatum
TTCTTCAACAAGTCCGTCAAAGCACAAAACAAAGGACCGAAGAAAATTATCCCAAAGTTCGCATAAAGCCCAATGCTGAACTAAGTGGATTCTGTCATCAACAAGTTCGTTATGCATAAAGCTCTGGACCGATGACTTCTCGCCACCGCCTAATACAAACCTAAAGAGTTAGGTCTCTGGCATCTACTCATTCATCAAGCCCACAAAAGCTAGAAGCAAAGGGCAGAAGGTATAAATCTCCTGACAAGTCAGTAAAGACAAATCAGATAATTCTTCATCAAATGTCCGTAGCACAAAGCACAGGGCAGAAGAACCAAAATCTCAATATTCAAGTTAAAGCTATGAAAAGAAACATCCTGAATGACATTCTTAGTGCTGAGAAGACCAATTATCCCACACCGAAGGATTGGT
>NW_021429133.1:0-243 GCF_001605985.2 Dendrobium catenatum
TTGCCCGAACCAAATGACTTAAAACATATTGCCCCAAGGATTGGATACCAGAGATAAAAATACAAGCTCTATGAAATGAGAAGCTTTTATCAAAACATTATCTTCAGATAAAAGTAAGAAAAATTCACCCATTTTGAAGCTTATAGAGCATTGATACTTTCAATATGACAAAGGCTCATTATCCACGCATCTTCTGCACATCTTATAACACAGACTGTAATGCTCCTTTGCCTCTCGTATGAA
>NW_021429134.1:0-243 GCF_001605985.2 Dendrobium catenatum
CCATTAGAATTTCAAAGTTACAAACCCAACAACTTTTTCTACCATACTCTACTCCCCCTTTTGTCATCACAAAAAGAGAGTCCAGATATAAAAGAAAAAATCACAACAAACAAAGACTAACAAGCAAACTACATAAAACAGGAAACAAGCAGCAGAAAAACACAGACTAAAAGAACGAGGGATCCTGATCATCTGATGGAGGTGGTGGAGGTGGCTGCTGAAAGTAACTGGCAAGCGTGGTAA
>NW_021429135.1:0-1016 GCF_001605985.2 Dendrobium catenatum
GAAAGAGTGAATTTATTATAAAGTTTTCAATATGGCATATTTCCTATAAAGAGTGAATTTATTATAAAAAATAATTTGATCCTCACACTTAGATATTTTAATAGCCATTTGTGAAAATTATAAATTTGAAAGTACAAAAGTCTGTCACAAATGACTAGATATTTTAATAGCCATTTGTGAAAATTATAACAAATTTGAAATACTTAGGATTTGTTTGGGATAGCTTTCTAGTTGCTTTGCTTTTCAAACAATAATCACAATTTTCATTTGGGTATTATTTTCTCACAATTCTTCAAAAAATTTTGTGATGAAAAGTTTCTTTCTGCAACCATAGTAGTGAAATTAGTTTCTCTATAGCAACTACACAATCAACTTTATAAAATGCTTCAGCCATCCCAAACAGACTCTTAATTACACAATCTTTAGTTTTAAAATGAGAGTGAATACTTGCTTGCTTTATTTATCCACATTCGATTCACTGCCAAAGCAATGTTTAAGACTTCGTTTGTGATAACTTTTTTACTGTTTTGCTTTTCAAATCATAACAATAATTTTTGTTTGACCACTATTTATTTGCTGATTTATTTATTTGACCACTATTTATTTGACCACTATTTATTTATTTATTGAAAATCTTTAACTCTAGATTAGTTTTTGTTTCTTCTATTATTTGTTGGTTTCCATAATTTTGGCTTAACTATTTATTTTCAAAACAAAACACTTACTAATATCACGAAAGAGTGAATTTATAATAAAGAGTGAATTTATTGAAAACTTTATTTGTTTGACCACTATTTATTTGACCACTATTTATTTATTTATTGAAAATCTTTAACTCTAGATTAGTTTTTGTTTCTTCTATTATTTGTTGGTTTCCATAATTTTGGCTTAACTATTTATTTTCAAAACAAAACACTTACCAATATCACGAAAGAGTGAATTTATAATAAAGAGTGAATTTATTATAAAGTTTTCAAATTATTCTATCCTATTTCTTTATAGGAAAAATTGGTGAA
>NW_021429136.1:0-205 GCF_001605985.2 Dendrobium catenatum
GATTTTTCGGGTCGGGTTCGAGTCGGGTTTTCGTGTTGTGTCAAATATTGACACCCCTACTCTACACAATGTGTTTAATTCTGCTAGGAGGCAACCACCTAAAGATAATATTATTATTTTTTCCGGGGGAGGCAATTGCCTAAAAGCTACTATAATAAAGAGTAAAAAAAGGATGAAGAGGAATAAATTACCTAAATATTCATAG
>NW_021429137.1:0-1333 GCF_001605985.2 Dendrobium catenatum
TTCTACAGTATCGATCGGCCTGGACGATCCTGAGAGAAAATCCAAATCATAGGGGAACAGTACGGGAACGAGGTCTCACAATAGTAATAAAAGTGTCTTAAAGAAAATAATTATTTAATTAGTTGTGTAGCGAATGAGTTAGCTGTGTATTGAAGGTCAGTCATTTTCTTGATAATACGAGTTGATTAACGAGTTCTTTGGTAAAATTAATCTATATTAATATTCAGCTGTGTCGATAATGAACGGGTTAAGTAGCTTAATATTATGACTTGGGTTGTTAGAGATTTCTGTATGAGTTAAAGTTTCGTTTGGAAAAACTTTTGTTCAATATTTTTTGGCTGCTTCTAAAAAAATTTGTACTAAAAATTTACTTTAGAAAGCAGCAAAAAAGTTGTTACAAATGATACGTTAAGCTTTGTTGGGGATAATTTTTTATTGCTTTTTATAATAATTTTTAGTACAATTTTTTTAAATTAATAAAAAATTAGTGGTTGAAAGATGTTCCAAATAAAATCTTAAGCTGAATAGTTTCTTGAACATGATTAAAACCTTAATAATGATTTGATTAGGGCATCTCAAAAGAATATATAGGTATTTGAATTTTTTCATTCTCTTATCCTTTACAAAAGTGATAAGAGCTACAAGGGGTGGTGTGTTAGCAAATAAGACTCTTTTACATGTGTATTTACTTCTGTACCCTTCTGGGTCTATTTAAACTGCTGCTGTATCTTTCTATTGTATTCAATACTATTTTTCCTTTCTTCCTCTATCTGCCGATTCTGCTCTGTTCCGTGTGCTCTCTGCCACTTTCTTTCATGGTATCTAGAGCCAGCAATGGCAGATCAATAATCTGAAAACCTTCTCCCTCCCTCCTCCCCCACCATTCAAACTGGCGCCAACCTCACCGAGATCTCTATACCAGCTCCTCTCAAATTTCTTGTCTCTAATGTCAAGAACCTCCTCCCCCATCCCTTGACGACGGACAACTACCCCATATGGCGTATGCAGATTTTGCAGCATTTCCAAGCCAATGGCTATGCAGGCCATCTCACCGGTGATCTTCCCCAACCTGCCGATCAAACCACCCAAGAATACATTCGCTGGAAACTTGTTGACAGCAATCTTCTCTCTGCACTGTTCTCCACAATTTCCCCATCCATCTTGCCATACATCATCTTCTCCACCTCCTCTCATGATGCGTGGCTGATTCTTGAAAAACGCCTACAACCCTCAAACCGTTCGCGTGCTATCCAGCTCAAGAACGAGTTATATCATGTTCAAATGAAGAATCAGTCCATGCAACAGTATCTTGCTCATGTTAAGTCCATCGTTG
>NW_021429138.1:0-213 GCF_001605985.2 Dendrobium catenatum
ATGGGTTTGCAAATCTGAAGTGGGTGAAAAGAAATAGCTCTACTGGAGAGCTAAAGAAATCTTTCTGGGATCGACGGCCTGAAGCTCCAATCCCTGCAAGGAAGAAAGAGCCTGAAACTCTGTCCGCTCGGGTGTACAGAGTATTGAAGACAGTAAAGGAGAAGGGCTTGAAAAAGAAGAAGTTTCAAAAGCCTCTAGTGATCGAGACCAGAA
>NW_021429139.1:0-202 GCF_001605985.2 Dendrobium catenatum
TGTCAGGATCTGTCGTATCAATAGTATCAATATGTCAATATCATAATCCATATCAATGTCGATGTCGGTATCTATCAATCGATATAATCTATATCAATATCGGTGTCAATATCTATGAATTAATATGCATAGTCCATATCAATATCGGTGCCGGTATCTATGAATAAATACAATCCATATCCATAATCCATAAATCAAGTCG
>NW_021429140.1:0-293 GCF_001605985.2 Dendrobium catenatum
TAGAGTCTAAAGGTTTTCGCTTGAGTTGATCTAAAATTGAATATATGGAGTATAATTTTAGTAGCATTAAACCTAGTGAGGGAATTGTGACTTTGGGTGATTAAGTCATTAATAAGAGTACACGTTTTAGATATCTTGGATCTATTGTTTAGAGCGATGATGAAATAGTTGGAGATATTATCAGCAGAATTCAAGTTGGATGGTTGAAGTGGACTAGTGGAGGAATGATCGAGCTTGTTGTGCGATAGAAAAGTCTCCCTCAAATTTAAGAGAAAATTCTATAAGATGGTGGT
>NW_021429141.1:0-218 GCF_001605985.2 Dendrobium catenatum
TGTACCATACGATGAACAAAGACGACATCCGATCGTCTAGTCCATCGTCCTGTATGAATAGTATCTTATTGAATCGTACCGTACAATATTATATCGTACAGTACGAATTATTTTTGCACTGTTTGTACATCTTCATACCATGACGACGGATGTTTATGAAGATCGTACTGTACGATGTTGGATCGTACTGTACGAATAGTAACGGCTACTTTTGAATT
>NW_021429142.1:0-2529 GCF_001605985.2 Dendrobium catenatum
TGATTTACTCAATAACTTACTCAATTAAATTTGTTTCCAAGATGGCTCCGTGTGCGCTTGGGCTTTATTAAAAAGTAAAAGTGACAGCCTTTGATATCGGCGTCGAATGGATCCTAGGAACACCGAGATTTTATTCTATAATCTTTTTTTTTGTTAAATGTCACCCTGGACAAATATGGGATACCGAGATTTCATCTGTAAGACTTAGCCTTGATTTATAGCTTACAACATAAGCTATCAAAAATCTGACGTCACCATGTAATCAGTAGCGCGCCGCACACGTTCGGCAACATGGGGGTCTCACGAAATGAAAAAAAAATAATTTCAGGCTTACAATTTAAAAAGGCGACGCCTTAAAAGGTATATGAGGCGATATGCCGCCCGTAAGTGAAACAGGCGCGCTCAGTAAATCTGCGCGCAGACGTAAGCCCTATAAACCTAAACTTATGCAGAAGGCTCTGAGAGCTTATAAAATTGGTCACGAAAATGCCGCTGAGGCGCGCCTCAAAGGCGCCCTTTATTGAGCAATTTTAAACGTTGGCCGAAATAATTCAATAGGTAACCCCCGAATCCGGGCAGGCGAGAAAGAACAATATGCAACATCTATACTTAGATAACAATGGATACCAGGCCCCTAAACTACGCCAAATTGCTAAGCATCTTTATGCAACGAGTGGGAAGAGGACCAAACGACCCAGAGCAGAAGAACCGAAGTAGCATAGGTGTACTCGAAAGAGGGCACATACCATGCACGCCTTTTATTACAGGCGTACCTGGTGGAGAAGGCCCAATTTCCTCGTTGTTTTTCCCACCCTATAACGGGGAAACCGCCCCAGGGAGGCTCGCCCAAAGTGATCCTCGCGATGGTTAAGAAACATGTAGTATCTATCTTTGGCACAATATCTTTTGAACCTGTTTTGAACTGCAATGAAAAGAACAAACATTATTGGACCAAATGAGAATAGTGAGGGAAGCTTCTTGAAACATCAATGCAGTCCTTGCCCGAAAGCGCAGTAGACTTGTGGATGCCTCAACTCCGCGTAACTTGATTGAACCACCGAGTAGAAGACCTAAACAAAACATAAATAATATGATACTAATATCAGAAATCCAATGATAATGGGAAATCAAATTGAAAACTCAGAAACATCAAATATCAATGGCTGTACTACATGAAGATAATCGCGATAAGGATTTTACATCAAGTAGTATCAAAACATCAACACTAAAATTCAAGGCCTAATCAAATGAATGTTAAAACTGATACCATGAAGGCTTGAAAAGACTATACTTATCCTATCTGAAACTCTCAAAACTAGACAAAGATGTGGACAAACAAGAACTTGTGCATGAGTTTGTTGCGAGACCTTAAACATCAGGGCAGTAAACTGCACGACGCCAAGTAAAGTTTCGAAACAGCAGATTCGAATCCGGATGACCATACTGAGTTTGAAACTCAAGTCTGAATTAAATTGAACTTGGATCCAAACACATACAAGGATAAGGCTTGAATCCTGTGTAAGGGAGTTCAAACAAGAACATTCGTATAGTTAATAGCAACTCAAAGTATGCTACAAGACCTCGATGCACGAACTCCTACAACAATCCCTACAATTGCCTGTTGATTGAGATGACAATACTGGAGATCAGCAATCAAAGATCCGATCATACAAACAAACACAACAAATCCCACCTGAGATTGGTGAAAGGTGAACAAACGAGGGTCGCCTACGAACATTCCTAAGAGATCATAGCAAATACAACAGATCCCCACAAACAAACACGAGCCACTTGTGGATAACAACAATGTGTTGCAAGTACAACGAACCACTGTGGACACAAGTACGAATATCACCTACGACAGTGGTGATCAAAGTACTATCAATACATCGTGTACAAAGGCAATCCGACGTACAAAAAAGGGATACCCCCTAGTGGAAGTGAGAAAGTTTGAACAAATTAGAACCAAACTTCCTGGTATTCCAAAGCCTCTTCTTAGTTCTATACTTGAGAAGAAAATAGTCCTGCTGCCTATAACACCGGAAATAACAAGACCACTACGCCGAAGAGCCTAAAAGGAGTTTATTCCAAATCAGCGACAATTGACTTTAAAGTCTAGAAGAAAGTCCTATCCCCGGTGATTGAGAAAGGGGAGTGAATGTCAAGATGAGGAAATACCTCATAACATCCAAATAGCCATGCCACCGGATCTGCAACTCTTATACAAGCAGACAGAAGGCGTCTACAATCTACAACGCCACGCCACCGTATCTGCAACGTTCGTACAAGGAGACAGAAGGCGTGTATAAGCACTTCAAGGAAATGTTGTGCATTCAAATGACAAATACATGCACAACTACAAATATTTCAAAATACATATACACGTGCACCGTAGTCTGTATACACATAGGTACACAAGGGATAAGTACAATCTCAACCCGTATAGGCCCCGACGAGCGTGCTATTTGTACATACCGCCTAGGGATGCTGCACGGGTTGACAAGTGAATTCAAGTTCGAATCTGATCCT
>NW_021429143.1:0-329 GCF_001605985.2 Dendrobium catenatum
AGAAGCCGCCCGAGCAATGTTGGCAGAATACTCACTTTCGAGATATTTTTTGGCTGAGACGGTTAGCACTACATGTTATGTTTTGAATAGGGTGAATGTGAGATCGAATTTAAATAAAACACCCTATGAGTTGATAAAAGGTAGAACACCTAATTTGTCTCATCTGCATATTTTTGGTTGCAAGGTGTTTATTCATAATAATAAAAAATCTTCCTTAGGAAAATTTGATTCAAAATCAGATGAAGGAATTTTTACTGGATATTCAAGTGTTAAAAAATCTTATAGAGTATTCAACAAAAGAACTTTGGTCATTGAAGAAACCACACATA
>NW_021429144.1:0-314 GCF_001605985.2 Dendrobium catenatum
AGGATCACTCAAGCAAAGAAAAGAATGAGGAGAAACCAAAGTTTAGAAAGGATAAGAAGCGAGACCAAAAAGCTTTTTGGGCGGAGTCTATATCTGACTCATCTAAGACTAAACCTGAAGAGGAGACAACAAACTTGTGCTTAATAGATGATGATTTTGAACAATCTGACCAAGAAGAGGTATACCAACTAACCTATGACCAATTTCTTGTAATATATGATAAAATCCTTGCATCATATAAAAAACTTAAGAAAACTCACGCTAGTTTGAAATTGGAGTTTTTGAACTTACAAAAAGATGATGAAATTTTGAGT
>NW_021429145.1:0-310 GCF_001605985.2 Dendrobium catenatum
TTATATGGTTAGGGATATTAAACAATTGATGATCTTTATTATTGTTTCCTTTACTCAAGTGTTGAGGGATGGTAATGCCTATGCTAATTGGATTGCCAATTTTGGGAGCGGGCTTGATTTCTTCATTGATTTTATGGCGACTAATTTACCTATCCCTTTAAAAGGGCTCTTAAGATTGGTTAAAATCAGTATGCCTTATGCCAGGAGGTAATTTGGTGTTTTCTTAGTTTTCATGGGGTTTTCCTTTTTACTGTGGTGTTTTGTTTTGGTTTCTTGGTGGTGGTTTGGCTCGATTGTCTTATTTCTGGTG
>NW_021429146.1:0-345 GCF_001605985.2 Dendrobium catenatum
TTTCAAAATATGAAGAGCAGACGCTATAAATTGTAAGCATTTTGCATCTTATATTTAGTATTCGATCTTTTTAAAAAAAATTTTAAAACTGCCTATGTCGGTCCCAAGCCCGGATGCAAAAAAGTTGAGGGAAATTTTTTTTTAAAGAATTTGTGCCCCCTCAAGGAAATTTTTCTGGCTCCGCCACTGCTTAAGTGATATATTAATTTGAAAATAATAATCAACTAATCCTTTCTAAAATTATTCCTAATTAAATTAATTTTTAGATTTAAAAAATTTAAATAAAATCAATTAGAATAATTTAAAATATTAAATAATAAATTTGAATTAAATAATAATCAATTG
>NW_021429147.1:0-239 GCF_001605985.2 Dendrobium catenatum
CAAAAGATATTTTCGTTTTTAATGATTTTCTCTCTCTTCAAAACGACTGAAGTCAGCTTTATAATACACAGATCGGCCCGGCCGATCGCCAGATCGTCCCAGGACGATCAGATCAAATTGGATCGTCCTGGACGGTTCCCAGAACTATTCTCAGGCCGACATTTTCTACAGTGTCGATCGGCCTGGACGATGTCCAAATCGTCCTGGACGATATGTACAGAAAATCACCTGGAACAAAA
>NW_021429148.1:0-214 GCF_001605985.2 Dendrobium catenatum
ATATAAAATTTATAGTTTATTTGAATATTAACCAAATGTTAACAATATCTAAATTCACAAAATTGAACCAGATATTTTAAACCCTTAAGATAATTGATATCAAATGTAATCATTTATTATTATTTTTAATGGGCAGATAAATAATTATATCATTCTATAAATCATTAATTAAAAATGAGCCATCTCTTTAGAATAAATAATTAAAATTTATTTT
>NW_021429149.1:0-322 GCF_001605985.2 Dendrobium catenatum
ATGACGAATGGCCTATAATAATTATGGTGCACAATCGTCGGATCCTAGCGCCAGCATTATTACAATTCCCGCAGCTAGAGGGAATACCAAATTCAAGCTAGCAGGATGCAATTCCGATTGATCCTCAATCTCCCCAATCAGTTGATCCCGAAGATCAACTTGAAGAACATTAAGTTCCTAAGAAAAGACGTAAAGCTAGTCAAGCTTCAGAACCATGGTGGCATTGCCTAGATGTCGAAGAAGAAGATGATTGGAGGAAACCTTTCATTAACTACTTTAAAGAAAGTATACTACCAACAGACAAATCATTAGCTGCTCAAAT
>NW_021429150.1:0-219 GCF_001605985.2 Dendrobium catenatum
GTGGAAGGTTGACCTGGACGCTTCGCAGAAGGATGTTGAGCCACTTCCCTCTCCAGTAGTCTTAGGAACTACTGAGAAAAATGTAAAAGAAGAGAAATTTGATTTTGTAAAGAGGAAGTGTGTAGATGAGAGATGTATTAGAATGGCGGATGGTGGTGTTAAAACCCTTTCCCCTCTTTTGTTATCTGACTTTTACTTTGCCCCATCAAAGGAGAAGGG
>NW_021429151.1:0-261 GCF_001605985.2 Dendrobium catenatum
GGAAATCTTTTCTAATTTCATTTGTGATATTTATATCTCTGTATTGGAAAAATTATTCAGTTCAGATCCTGGACGGCGTCCGGAAATCAATCAAAATGTGACACTTTTTTTTTTTGCTCGGTATCGCTGTGTACCAGATGATGTAGCGCGTTCTGATGTCCGTACATCATAAATTTCTCCTGTATTTAGCTGTATGCATACATAGGATCAGGGCATACTCAATGCAGAAAATATGTTGGAAATATATATATATATATATAG